>NC_063216.1:10188685-10455135 GCF_020740725.1 Corvus hawaiiensis
AGCGCTGAGAGAGAAAGTGCAGAGGCCAGGCGTGTTTGGGCAGAGGCAGCAGCCTGGAGGCTTTCGCTGCCAGCACCGTGCTCTCTGGGCGAGAAGCAGACGACTGTTCGTCTCCAGCTAAACGAAAGCGCGACCTGCTACGAAGAGCATAAGAACGAAGGCAGAGCAGCAGGCTGCTGTGCGAATCGCCCGGGCTGCAAGAGGAAGCGTGCGTGGCACTCGCTTGTTTGCGGATTCACTTTAGCAGTCGGAAGCAGAAAGTTCAACCTGCGGCTACTTGTGCTGCTACCTATTTCTCTTCCAGTATTCCCTGGAACCAATTCTGCTAGCTTCATGCTTGGAGATGCAGAGATGACAGTGGTAGATGCGGTGGAGAAGGGAAAAACAGAGTGCAGAGGACAGTTTCTGGTGCTTGACGTGAGGCAAGGGGAAGGTTCAGCCCAGCAGAGGCTGTTACCCCTGGAGCCTTTTTCTTTGGCAGCAGCTGCTGCAAGTGGGCAAGGGAGCTGCGAGAGTGAAGAAGGGGACGGTCCATCTAGCTGAGGAAAGAAGAAGCTCCCCGAGGCGCAGTGTGTTGTGCTCAGTTGCAAGGCTGCCTGGAGGAGGGGGGGACTTGAAGAACGCCTTCTTTCTGGACGCCTCCTCCTGGCTGTGCTCCAGCTGCATGCACTCTGCAGCACGGAAGCTTTAGGAACCTGCTGCTGGCCAGCTTGTGTCCAGGAGTGCAAGGGCTGCGCCTTCCTTGCTGAAGCAGCCAGAGCATTCTCAGCTGCATGTGCTTGTGAAGCAGCTCTTGGCTGGACATTTGAAATTGGCTCCCCTGAGTACATGAGCCCGGTGCCCAGCTGCTTGGTTCTTCGCCTTCTGTGCTCTGGACAGAAGTGAAGCCCAGCCATGGCTTGGAGCTTTGCCGCTCTTCAGCGTGAACACTGCACGCAGCCACAGTGTGCTGTGCAGGGATTTTCCTTCAGCTCGACGGACAAGCATTTTCTTGCTGTTTCACCGAGTGCAAACTGTCCGTGTAGCTCTCGCTCAGCGAAATGCGTTTGGAGAGAAACACTTGCTGGAGTAGCTTTTCGCTGGGCAAGACTTTCAACGCAGCACCACAATTCGGGCAAGGAGCAGGAGAAAGGAAGACCATCTTTTGGTCCTGGCACCTTCTTCTGGGCGAGACGCCTATCCGCCTCTTCGCTCCCTGCAAGGCTGTAAGCTTGGCGCTGGTACTTGCAAGTGAGAAGGCAGGTGCAGAGAGCACCGCCGTCTGCCGGCGCTGTGCAGGCTGGAAAGGAAAGAGGGCTACCACTAGGATGTGCTGCAAATACAGGTTTCCACGCGTCGAGGGTAAGCTCCGGCTAAGCTCGTTGACCTCAAACTGTTCTCTGTGCGAGACTTAGCTGAGAAGCTTTCCGTTAAGATTCAGGCTACCACGCAGACCGAATGTGCTGCTACGTAGCGCTGAGAGAGAAAGTGCAGAGGCCAGGCGTGTTTGGGCAGAGGCAGCAGCCTGGAGGCTTTCGCTGCCAGCACCGTGCTCTCTGGGCGAGAAGCAGACGACTGTTCGTCTCCAGCTAAACGAAAGCGCGACCTGCTACGAAGAGCAGAAGAACGAAGGCAGAGCAGCAGGCTGCTGTGCGAATCGCCCGGGCTGCAAGAGGAAGCGTGCGTGGCACTCGCTTGTTTGCGGATTCACTTTAGCAGTCGGAAGCAGAAAGTTCAACCTGCGGCTACTTGTGCTGCTACCTATTTCTCTTCCAGTATTCCCTGGAACCAATTCTGCTAGCTTCATGCTTGGAGATGCAGAGATGACAGTGGTAGATGCGGTGGAGAAGGGAAAAACAGAGTGCAGAGGACAGTTTCTGGTGCTTGACGTGAGGCAAGGGGAAGGTTCAGCCCAGCAGAGGCTGTTACCCCTGGAGCCTTTTTCTTTGGCAGCAGCTGCTGCAAGTGGGCAAGGGAGCTGCGAGAGTGAAGAAGGGGACGGTCCATCTAGCTGAGGAAAGAAGAAGCTCCCCGAGGCGCAGTGTGTTGTGCTCAGTTTCAAGGCTGCCTGGAGGAGGGGGGGACTTGAAGAACGCCTTCTTTCTGGACGCCTCCTCCTGGCTGTGCTCCAGCTGCATGCACTCTGCAGCACGGAAGGTTTAGGAACCTGCTGCTGGCCACCTTGTGTCCAGGAGTGCAAGGGCTGCGCCTTCCTTGCTGAAGCAGCCAGAGCATTCTCAGCTGCATGTGCTTGTGAAGCAGCTCTTGGCTGGACATTTGAAATTGGCTCCCCTGAGTACATGAGCCCGGTGCCCAGCTGCTTGGTTCTTCGCCTTCTGTGCTCTGGACAGAAGTGAAGCCCAGCCATGGCTTGGAGCTTTGCCGCTCTTCAGCGTGAACACTGCACGCAGCCACAGTGTGCTGTGCAGGGATTTTCCTTCAGCTCGACGGACAAGCATTTTCTTGCTGTTTCACCGAGTGCAAACTGTCCGTGTAGCTCTCGCTCAGCGAAATGCGTTTGGAGAGAAACACTTGCTGGAGTAGCTTTTCGCTGGGCAAGACTTTCAACGCAGCACCACAATTCGGGCAAGGAGCAGGAGAAAGGAAGACCATCTTTTGGTCCTGGCACCTTCTTCTGGGCGAGACGCCTATCCGCCTCTTCGCTCCCTGCAAGGCTGTAAGCTTGGCGCTGGTACTTGCAAGTGAGAAGGCAGGTGCAGAGAGCACCGCCGTCTGCCGGCGCTGTGCAGGCTGGAAAGGAAAGAGGGCTACCACTAGGATGTGCTGCAAATACAGGTTTCCACGCGTCGAGGGTAAGCTCCGGCTAAGCTCGTTGACCTCAAACTGTTCTCTGTGCGAGACTTAGCTGAGAAGCTTTCCGTTAAGATTCAGGCTACCACGCAGACCGAATGTGCTGCTACGTAGCGCTGAGAGAGAAAGTGCAGAGGCCAGGCGTGTTTGGGCAGAGGCAGCAGCCTGGAGGCTTTCGCTGCCAGCACCGTGCTCTCTGGGCGAGAAGCAGACGACTGTTCGTCTCCAGCTAAACGAAAGCGCGACCTGCTACGAAGAGCATAAGAACGAAGGCAGAGCAGCAGGCTGCTGTGCGAATCGCCCGGGCTGCAAGAGGAAGCGTGCGTGGCACTCGCTTGTTTGCGGATTCACTTTAGCAGTCGGAAGCAGAAAGTTCAACCTGCGGCTACTTGTGCTGCTACCTATTTCTCTTCCAGTATTCCCTGGAACCAATTCTGCTAGCTTCATGCTTGGAGATGCAGAGATGACAGTGGTAGATGCGGTGGAGAAGGGAAAAACAGAGTGCAGAGGACAGTTTCTGGTGCTTGACGTGAGGCAAGGGGAAGGTTCAGCCCAGCAGAGGCTGTTACCCCTGGAGCCTTTTTCTTTGGCAGCAGCTGCTGCAAGTGGGCAAGGGAGCTGCGAGAGTGAAGAAGGGGACGGTCCATCTAGCTGAGGAAAGAAGAAGCTCCCCGAGGCGCAGTGTGTTGTGCTCAGTTTCAAGGCTGCCTGGAGGAGGGGGGGACTTGAAGAACGCCTTCTTTCTGGACGCCTCCTCCTGGCTGTGCTCCAGCTGCATGCACTCTGCAGCACGGAAGGTTTAGGAACCTGCTGCTGGCCAGCTTGTGTCCAGGAGTGCAAGGGCTGCGCCTTCCTTGCTGAAGCAGCCAGAGCATTCTCAGCTGCATGTGCTTGTGAAGCAGCTCTTGGCTGGACATTTGAAATTGGCTCCCCTGAGTACATGAGCCCGGTGCCCAGCTGCTTGGTTCTTCGCCTTCTGTGCTCTGGACAGAAGTGAAGCCCAGCCATGGCTTGGAGCTTTGCCGCTCTTCAGCGTGAACACTGCACGCAGCCACAGTGTGCTGTGCAGGGATTTTCCTTCAGCTCGACGGACAAGCATTTTCTTGCTGTTTCACCGAGTGCAAACTGTCCGTGTAGCTCTCGCTCAGCGAAATGCGTTTGGAGAGAAACACTTGCTGGAGTAGCTTTTCGCTGGGCAAGACTTTCAACGCAGCACCACAATTCGGGCAAGGAGCAGCAGAAAGGAAGACCATCTTTTGGTCCTGGCACCTTCTTCTGGGCGAGACGCCTATCCGCCTCTTCGCTCCCTGCAAGGCTGTAAGCTTGGCGCTGGTACTTGCAAGTGAGAAGGCAGGTGCAGAGAGCACCGCCGTCTGCCGGCGCTGTGCAGGCTGGAAAGGAAAGAGGGCTACCACTAGGATGTGCTGCAAATACAGGTTTCCACGCGTCGAGGGTAAGCTCCGGCTAAGCTCGTTGACCTCAAACTGTTCTCTGTGCGAGACTTAGCTGAGAAGCTTTCCGTTAAGATTCAGGCTACCACGCAGACCGAATGTGCTGCTACGTAGCGCTGAGAGAGAAAGTGCAGAGGCCAGGCGTGTTTGGGCAGAGGCAGCAGCCTGGAGGCTTTCGCTGCCAGCACCGTGCTCTCTGGGCGAGAAGCAGACGACTGTTCGTCTCCAGCTAAACGAAAGCGCGACCTGCTACGAAGAGCATAAGAACGAAGGCAGAGCAGCAGGCTGCTGTGCGAATCGCCCGGGCTGCAAGAGGAAGCGTGCGTGGCACTCGCTTGTTTGCGGATTCACTTTAGCAGTCGGAAGCAGAAAGTTCAACCTGCGGCTACTTGTGCTGCTACCTATTTCTCTTCCAGTATTCCCTGGAACCAATTCTGCTAGCTTCATGCTTGGAGATGCAGAGATGACAGTGGTAGATGCGGTGGAGAAGGGAAAAACAGAGTGCAGAGGACAGTTTCTGGTGCTTGACGTGAGGCAAGGGGAAGGTTCAGCCCAGCAGAGGCTGTTACCCCTGGAGCCTTTTTCTTTGGCAGCAGCTGCTGCAAGTGGGCAAGGGAGCTGCGAGAGTGAAGAAGGGGACGGTCCATCTAGCTGAGGAAAGAAGAAGCTCCCCGAGGCGCAGTGTGTTGTGCTCAGTTTCAAGGCTGCCTGGAGGAGGGGGGGACTTGAAGAACGCCTTCTTTCTGGACGCCTCCTCCTGGCTGTGCTCCAGCTGCATGCACTCTGCAGCACGGAAGCTTTAGGAACCTGCTGCTGGCCAGCTTGTGTCCAGGAGTGCAAGGGCTGCGCCTTCCTTGCTGAAGCAGCCAGAGCATTCTCAGCTGCATGTGCTTGTGAAGCAGCTCTTGGCTGGACATTTGAAATTGGCTCCCCTGAGTACATGAGCCCGGTGCCCAGCTGCTTGGTTCTTCGCCTTCTGTGCTCTGGACAGAAGTGAAGCCCAGCCATGGCTTGGAGCTTTGCCGCTCTTCAGCGTGAACACTGCACGCAGCCACAGTGTGCTGTGCAGGGATTTTCCTTCAGCTCGACGGACAAGCATTTTCTTGCTGTTTCACCGAGTGCAAACTGTCCGTGTAGCTCTCGCTCAGCGAAATGCGTTTGGAGAGAAACACTTGCTGGAGTAGCTTTTCGCTGGGCAAGACTTTCAACGCAGCACCACAATTCGGGCAAGGAGCAGCAGAAAGGAAGACCATCTTTTGGTCCTGGCACCTTCTTCTGGGCGAGACGCCTATCCGCCTCTTCGCTCCCTGCAAGGCTGTAAGCTTGGCGCTGGTACTTGCAAGTGAGAAGGCAGGTGCAGAGAGCACCGCCGTCTGCCGGCGCTGTGCAGGCTGGAAAGGAAAGAGGGCTACCACTAGGATGTGCTGCAAATACAGGTTTCCACGCGTCGAGGGTAAGCTCCGGCTAAGCTCGTTGACCTCAAACTGTTCTCTGTGCGAGACTTAGCTGAGAAGCTTTCCGTTAAGATTCAGGCTACCACGCAGACCGAATGTGCTGCTACGTAGCGCTGAGAGAGAAAGTGCAGAGGCCAGGCGTGTTTGGGCAGAGGCAGCAGCCTGGAGGCTTTCGCTGCCAGCACCGTGCTCTCTGGGCGAGAAGCAGACGACTGTTCGTCTCCAGCTAAACGAAAGCGCGACCTGCTACGAAGAGCATAAGAACGAAGGCAGAGCAGCAGGCTGCTGTGCGAATCGCCCGGGCTGCAAGAGGAAGCGTGCGTGGCACTCGCTTGTTTGCGGATTCACTTTAGCAGTCGGAAGCAGAAAGTTCAACCTGCGGCTACTTGTGCTGCTACCTATTTCTCTTCCAGTATTCCCTGGAACCAATTCTGCTAGCTTCATGCTTGGAGATGCAGAGATGACAGTGGTAGATGCGGTGGAGAAGGGAAAAACAGAGTGCAGAGGACAGTTTCTGGTGCTTGACGTGAGGCAAGGGGAAGGTTCAGCCCAGCAGAGGCTGTTACCCCTGGAGCCTTTTTCTTTGGCAGCAGCTGCTGCAAGTGGGCAAGGGAGCTGCGAGAGTGAAGAAGGGGACGGTCCATCTAGCTGAGGAAAGAAGAAGCTCCCCGAGGCGCAGTGTGTTGTGCTCAGTTTCAAGGCTGCCTGGAGGAGGGGGGGACTTGAAGAACGCCTTCTTTCTGGACGCCTCCTCCTGGCTGTGCTCCAGCTGCATGCACTCTGCAGCACGGAAGCTTTAGGAACCTGCTGCTGGCCAGCTTGTGTCCAGGAGTGCAAGGGCTGCGCCTTCCTTGCTGAAGCAGCCAGAGCATTCTCAGCTGCATGTGCTTGTGAAGCAGCTCTTGGCTGGACATTTGAAATTGGCTCCCCTGAGTACATGAGCCCGGTGCCCAGCTGCTTGGTTCTTCGCCTTCTGTGCTCTGGACAGAAGTGAAGCCCAGCCATGGCTTGGAGCTTTGCCGCTCTTCAGCGTGAACACTGCACGCAGCCACAGTGTGCTGTGCAGGGATTTTCCTTCAGCTCGACGGACAAGCATTTTCTTGCTGTTTCACCGAGTGCAAACTGTCCGTGTAGCTCTCGCTCAGCGAAATGCGTTTGGAGAGAAACACTTGCTGGAGTAGCTTTTCGCTGGGCAAGACTTTCAACGCAGCACCACAATTCGGGCAAGGAGCAGCAGAAAGGAAGACCATCTTTTGGTCCTGGCACCTTCTTCTGGGCGAGACGCCTATCCGCCTCTTCGCTCCCTGCAAGGCTGTAAGCTTGGCGCTGGTACTTGCAAGTGAGAAGGCAGGTGCAGAGAGCACCGCCGTCTGCCGGCGCTGTGCAG
The DNA here is from genome assembly GCF_020740725.1 of Corvus hawaiiensis. Classification (NCBI taxonomy): domain Eukaryota; kingdom Metazoa; phylum Chordata; class Aves; order Passeriformes; family Corvidae; genus Corvus; species Corvus hawaiiensis. The sequence goes on from NC_063216.1 coordinate 10,195,768, forward strand.
GCTGGAAAGGAAAGAGGGCTACCACTAGGATGTGCTGCAAATACAGGTTTCCACGCGTCGAGGGTAAGCTCCGGCTAAGCTCGTTGACCTCAAACTGTTCTCTGTGCGAGACTTAGCTGAGAAGCTTTCCGTTAAGATTCAGGCTACCACGCAGACCGAATGTGCTGCTACGTAGCGCTGAGAGAGAAAGTGCAGAGGCCAGGCGTGTTTGGGCAGAGGCAGCAGCCTGGAGGCTTTCGCTGCCAGCACCGTGCTCTCTGGGCGAGAAGCAGACGACTGTTCGTCTCCAGCTAAACGAAAGCGCGACCTGCTACGAAGAGCGTAAGAACGAAGGCAGAGCAGCAGGCTGCTGTGCGAATCGCCCGGGCTGCAAGAGGAAGCGTGCGTGGCACTCGCTTGTTTGCGGATTCACTTTAGCAGTCGGAAGCAGAAAGTTCAAGCTGCGGCTACTTGTGCTGCTACCTATTTCTCTTCCAGTATTCCCTGGAACCAATTCTGCTAGCTTCATGCTTGGAGATGCAGAGATGACAGTGGTAGATGCGGTGGAGAAGGGAAAAACAGAGTGCAGAGGACAGTTTCTGGTGCTTGACGTGAGGCAAGGGGAAGGTTCAGCCCAGCAGAGGCTGTTACCCCTGGAGCCTTTTTCTTTGGCAGCAGCTGCTGCAAGTGGGCAAGGGAGCTGCGAGAGTGAAGAAGGGGACGGTCCATCTAGCTGAGGAAAGAAGAAGCTCCCCGAGGCGCAGTGTGTTGTGCTCAGTTTCAAGGCTGCCTGGAGGAGGGGGGGACTTGAAGAACGCCTTCTTTCTGGACGCCTCCTCCTGGCTGTGCTCCAGCTGCATGCACTCTGCAGCACGGAAGGTTTAGGAACCTGCTGCTGGCCACCTTGTGTCCAGGAGTGCAAGGGCTGCGCCTTCCTTGCTGAAGCAGCCAGAGCATTCTCAGCTGCATGTGCTTGTGAAGCAGCTCTTGGCTGGACATTTGAAATTGGCTCCCCTGAGTACATGAGCCCGATGCCCGGCTGCTTGGTTCTTCGCCTTCTGTGCTCTGGACAGAAGTGAAGCCCAGCCATGGCTTGGAGCTTTGCCGCTCTTCAGCGTGAACACTGCACGCAGCCACAGTGTGCTGTGCAGGGATTTTCCTTCAGCTCGACGGACAAGCATTTTCTTGCTGTTTCACCGAGTGCAAACTGTCCGTGTAGCTCTCGCTCAGCGAAATGCGTTTGGAGAGAAACACTTGCTGGAGTAGCTTTTCGCTGGGCAAGACTTTCAACGCAGCACCACAATTCGGGCAAGGAGCAGCAGAAAGGAAGACCATCTTTTGGTCCTGGCACCTTCTTCTGGGCGAGACGCCTATCCGCCTCTTCGCTCCCTGCAAGGCTGTAAGCTTGGCGCTGGTACTTGCAAGTGAGAAGGCAGGTGCAGAGAGCACCGCCGTCTGCCGGCGCTGTGCAGGCTGGAAAGGAAAGAGGGCTACCACTAGGATGTGCTGCAAATACAGGTTTCCACGCGTCGAGGGTAAGCTCCGGCTAAGCTCGTTGACCTCAAACTGTTCTCTGTGCGAGACTTAGCTGAGAAGCTTTCCGTTAAGATTCAGGCTACCACGCAGACCGAATGTGCTGCTACGTAGCGCTGAGAGAGAAAGTGCAGAGGCCAGGCGTGTTTGGGCAGAGGCAGCAGCCTGGAGGCTTTCGCTGCCAGCACCGTGCTCTCTGGGCGAGAAGCAGACGACTGTTCGTCTCCAGCTAAACGAAAGCGCGACCTGCTACGAAGAGCATAAGAACGAAGGCAGAGCAGCAGGCTGCTGTGCGAATGGCCCGGGCTGCAAGAGGAAGCGTGCGTGGCACTCGCTTGTTTGCGGATTCACTTTAGCAGTCGGAAGCAGAAAGTTCAACCTGCGGCTACTTGTGCTGCTACCTATTTCTCTTCCAGTATTCCCTGGAACCAATTCTGCTAGCTTCATGCTTGGAGATGCAGAGATGACAGTGGTAGATGCGGTGGAGAAGGGAAAAACAGAGTGCAGAGGACAGTTTCTGGTGCTTGACGTGAGGCAAGGGGAAGGTTCAGCCCAGCAGAGGCTGTTACCCCTGGAGCCTTTTTCTTTGGCAGCAGCTGCTGCAAGTGGGCAAGGGAGCTCCGAGAGTGAAGAAGGGGACGGTCCATCTAGCTGAGGAAAGAAGAAGCTCCCCGAGGCGCAGTGTGTTGTGCTCAGTTTCAAGGCTGCCTGGAGGAGGGGGGGACTTGAAGAACGCCTTCTTTCTGGACGCCTCCTCCTGGCTGTGCTCCAGCTGCATGCACTCTGCAGCACGGAAGCTTTAGGAACCTGCTGCTGGCCAGCTTGTGTCCAGGAGTGCAAGGGCTGCGCCTTCCTTGCTGAAGCAGCCAGAGCATTCTCAGCTGCATGTGCTTGTGAAGCAGCTCTTGGCTGGACATTTGAAATTGGCTCCCCTGAGTACATGAGCCCGGTGCCCAGCTGCTTGGTTCTTCGCCTTCTGTGCTCTGGACAGAAGTGAAGCCCAGCCATGGCTTGGAGCTTTGCCGCTCTTCAGCGTGAACACTGCACGCAGCCACAGTGTGCTGTGCAGGGATTTTCCTTCAGCTCGACGGACAAGCATTTTCTTGCTGTTTCACCGAGTGCAAACTGTCCGTGTAGCTCTCGCTCAGCGAAATGCGTTTGGAGAGAAACACTTGCTGGAGTAGCTTTTCGCTGGGCAAGACTTTCAACGCAGCACCACAATTCGGGCAAGGAGCAGCAGAAAGGAAGACCATCTTTTGGTCCTGGCACCTTCTTCTGGGCGAGACGCCTATCCGCCTCTTCGCTCCCTGCAAGGCTGTAAGCTTGGCGCTGGTACTTGCAAGTGAGAAGGCAGGTGCAGAGAGCACCGCCGTCTGCCGGCGCTGTGCAGGCTGGAAAGGAAAGAGGGCTACCACTAGGATGTGCTGCAAATACAGGTTTCCACGCGTCGAGGGTAAGCTCCGGCTAAGCTCGTTGACCTCAAACTGTTCTCTGTGCGAGACTTAGCTGAGAAGCTTTCCGTTAAGATTCAGGCTACCACGCAGACCGAATGTGCTGCTACGTAGCGCTGAGAGAGAAAGTGCAGAGGCCAGGCGTGTTTGGGCAGAGGCAGCAGCCTGGAGGCTTTCGCTGCCAGCACCGTGCTCTCTGGGCGAGAAGCAGACGACTGTTCGTCTCCAGCTAAACGAAAGCGCGACCTGCTACGAAGAGCATAAGAACGAAGGCAGAGCAGCAGGCTGCTGTGCGAATCGCCCGGGCTGCAAGAGGAAGCGTGCGTGGCACTCGCTTGTTTGCGGATTCACTTTAGCAGTCGGAAGCAGAAAGTTCAACCTGCGGCTACTTGTGCTGCTACCTATTTCTCTTCCAGTATTCCCTGGAACCAATTCTGCTAGCTTCATGCTTGGAGATGCAGAGATGACAGTGGTAGATGCGGTGGAGAAGGGAAAAACAGAGTGCAGAGGACAGTTTCTGGTGCTTGACGTGAGGCAAGGGGAAGGTTCAGCCCAGCAGAGGCTGTTACCCCTGGAGCCTTTTTCTTTGGCAGCAGCTGCTGCAAGTGGGCAAGGGAGCTGCGAGAGTGAAGAAGGGGACGGTCCATCTAGCTGAGGAAAGAAGAAGCTCCCCGAGGCGCAGTGTGTTGTGCTCAGTTTCAAGGCTGCCTGGAGGAGGGGGGGACTTGAAGAACGCCTTCTTTCTGGACGCCTCCTCCTGGCTGTGCTCCAGCTGCATGCACTCTGCAGCACGGAAGGTTTAGGAACCTGCTGCTGGCCAGCTTGTGTCCAGGAGTGCAAGGGCTGCGCCTTCCTTGCTGAAGCAGCCAGAGCATTCTCAGCTGCATGTGCTTGTGAAGCAGCTCTTGGCTGGACATTTGAAATTGGCTCCCCTGAGTACATGAGCCCGGTGCCCAGCTGCTTGGTTCTTCGCCTTCTGTGCTCTGGACAGAAGTGAAGCCCAGCCATGGCTTGGAGCTTTGCCGCTCTTCAGCGTGAACACTGCACGCAGCCACAGTGTGCTGTGCAGGGATTTTCCTTCAGCTCGACGGACAAGCATTTTCTTGCTGTTTCACCGAGTGCAAACTGTCCGTGTAGCTCTCGCTCAGCGAAATGCGTTTGGAGAGAAACACTTGCTGGAGTAGCTTTTCGCTGGGCAAGACTTTCAACGCAGCACCACAATTCGGGCAAGGAGCAGCAGAAAGGAAGACCATCTTTTGGTCCTGGCACCTTCTTCTGGGCGAGACGCCTATCCGCCTCTTCGCTCCCTGCAAGGCTGTAAGCTTGGCGCTGGTACTTGCAAGTGAGAAGGCAGGTGCAGAGAGCACCGCCGTCTGCCGGCGCTGTGCAGGCTGGAAAGGAAAGAGGGCTACCACTAGGATGTGCTGCAAATACAGGTTTCCACGCGTCGAGGGTAAGCTCCGGCTAAGCTCGTTGACCTCAAACTGCTCTCTGTGCGAGACTTAGCTGAGAAGCTTTCCGTTAAGATTCAGGCTACCACGCAGACCGAATGTGCTGCTACGTAGCGCTGAGAGAGAAAGTGCAGAGGCCAGGCGTGTTTGGGCAGAGGCAGCAGCCTGGAGGCTTTCGCTGCCAGCACCGTGCTCTCTGGGCGAGAAGCAGACGACTGTTCGTCTCCAGCTAAACGAAAGCGCGACCTGCTACGAAGAGCATAAGAACGAAGGCAGAGCAGCAGGCTGCTGTGCGAATCGCCCGGGCTGCAAGAGGAAGCGTGCGTGGCACTCGCTTGTTTGCGGATTCACTTTAGCAGTCGGAAGCAGAAAGTTCAAGCTGCGGCTACTTGTGCTGCTACCTATTTCTCTTCCAGTATTCCCTGGAACCAATTCTGCTAGCTTCATGCTTGGAGATGCAGAGATGACAGTGGTAGATGCGGTGGAGAAGGGAAAAACAGAGTGCAGAGGACAGTTTCTGGTGCTTGACGTGAGGCAAGGGGAAGGTTCAGCCCAGCAGAGGCTGTTACCCCTGGAGCCTTTTTCTTTGGCAGCAGCTGCTGCAAGTGGGCAAGGGAGCTGCGAGAGTGAAGAAGGGGACGGTCCATCTAGCTGAGGAAAGAAGAAGCTCCCCGAGGCGCAGTGTGTTGTGCTCAGTTTCAAGGCTGCCTGGAGGAGGGGGGGACTTGAAGAACGCCTTCTTTCTGGACGCCTCCTCCTGGCTGTGCTCCAGCTGCATGCACTCTGCAGCACGGAAGGTTTAGGAACCTGCTGCTGGCCAGCTTGTGTCCAGGAGTGCAAGGGCTGCGCCTTCCTTGCTGAAGCAGCCAGAGCATTCTCAGCTGCATGTGCTTGTGAAGCAGCTCTTGGCTGGACATTTGAAATTGGCTCCCCTGAGTACATGAGCCCGATGCCCGGCTGCTTGGTTCTTCGCCTTCTGTGCTCTGGACAGAAGTGAAGCCCAGCCATGGCTTGGAGCTTTGCCGCTCTTCAGCGTGAACACTGCACGCAGCCACAGTGTGCTGTGCAGGGATTTTCCTTCAGCTCGACGGACAAGCATTTTCTTGCTGTTTCACCGAGTGCAAACTGTCCGTGTAGCTCTCGCTCAGCGAAATGCGTTTGGAGAGAAACACTTGCTGGAGTAGCTTTTCGCTGGGCAAGACTTTCAACGCAGCACCACAATTCGGGCAAGGAGCAGCAGAAAGGAAGACCATCTTTTGGTCCTGGCACCTTCTTCTGGGCGAGACGCCTATCCGCCTCTTCGCTCCCTGCAAGGCTGTAAGCTTGGCGCTGGTACTTGCAAGTGAGAAGGCAGGTGCAGAGAGCACCGCCGTCTGCCGGCGCTGTGCAGGCTGGAAAGGAAAGAGGGCTACCACTAGGATGTGCTGCAAATACAGGTTTCCACGCGTCGAGGGTAAGCTCCGGCTAAGCTCGTTGACCTCAAACTGTTCTCTGTGCGAGACTTAGCTGAGAAGCTTTCCGTTAAGATTCAGGCTACCACGCAGACCGAATGTGCTGCTACGTAGCGCTGAGAGAGAAAGTGCAGAGGCCAGGCGTGTTTGGGCAGAGGCAGCAGCCTGGAGGCTTTCGCTGCCAGCACCGTGCTCTCTGGGCGAGAAGCAGACGACTGTTCGTCTCCAGCTAAACGAAAGCGCGACCTGCTACGAAGAGCATAAGAACGAAGGCAGAGCAGCAGGCTGCTGTGCGAATCGCCCGGGCTGCAAGAGGAAGCGTGCGTGGCACTCGCTTGTTTGCGGATTCACTTTAGCAGTCGGAAGCAGAAAGTTCAACCTGCGGCTACTTGTGCTGCTACCTATTTCTCTTCCAGTATTCCCTGGAACCAATTCTGCTAGCTTCATGCTTGGAGATGCAGAGATGACAGTGGTAGATGCGGTGGAGAAGGGAAAAACAGAGTGCAGAGGACAGTTTCTGGTGCTTGACGTGAGGCAAGGGGAAGGTTCAGCCCAGCAGAGGCTGTTACCCCTGGAGCCTTTTTCTTTGGCAGCAGCTGCTGCAAGTGGGCAAGGGAGCTGCGAGAGTGAAGAAGGGGACGGTCCATCTAGCTGAGGAAAGAAGAAGCTCCCCGAGGCGCAGTGTGTTGTGCTCAGTTTCAAGGCTGCCTGGAGGAGGGGGGGACTTGAAGAACGCCTTCTTTCTGGACGCCTCCTCCTGGCTGTGCTCCAGCTGCATGCACTCTGCAGCACGGAAGCTTTAGGAACCTGCTGCTGGCCAGCTTGTGTCCAGGAGTGCAAGGGCTGCGCCTTCCTTGCTGAAGCAGCCAGAGCATTCTCAGCTGCATGTGCTTGTGAAGCAGCTCTTGGCTGGACATTTGAAATTGGCTCCCCTGAGTACATGAGCCCGATGCCCGGCTGCTTGGTTCTTCGCCTTCTGTGCTCTGGACAGAAGTGAAGCCCAGCCATGGCTTGGAGCTTTGCCGCTCTTCAGCGTGAACACTGCACGCAGCCACAGTGTGCTGTGCAGGGATTTTCCTTCAGCTCGACGGACAAGCATTTTCTTGCTGTTTCACCGAGTGCAAACTGTCCGTGTAGCTCTCGCTCAGCGAAATGCGTTTGGAGAGAAACACTTGCTGGAGTAGCTTTTCGCTGGGCAAGACTTTCAACGCAGCACCACAATTCGGGCAAGGAGCAGCAGAAAGGAAGACCATCTTTTGGTCCTGGCACCTTCTTCTGGGCGAGACGCCTATCCGCCTCTTCGCTCCCTGCAAGGCTGTAAGCTTGGCGCTGGTACTTGCAAGTGAGAAGGCAGGTGCAGAGAGCACCGCCGTCTGCCGGCGCTGTGCAGGCTGGAAAGGAAAGAGGGCTACCACTAGGATGTGCTGCAAATACAGGTTTCCACGCGTCGAGGGTAAGCTCCGGCTAAGCTCGTTGACCTCAAACTGTTCTCTGTGCGAGACTTAGCTGAGAAGCTTTCCGTTAAGATTCAGGCTACCACGCAGACCGAATGTGCTGCTACGTAGCGCTGAGAGAGAAAGTGCAGAGGCCAGGCGTGTTTGGGCAGAGGCAGCAGCCTGGAGGCTTTCGCTGCCAGCACCGTGCTCTCTGGGCGAGAAGCAGACGACTGTTCGTCTCCAGCTAAACGAAAGCGCGACCTGCTACGAAGAGCATAAGAACGAAGGCAGAGCAGCAGGCTGCTGTGCGAATCGCCCGGGCTGCAAGAGGAAGCGTGCGTGGCACTCGCTTGTTTGCGGATTCACTTTAGCAGTCGGAAGCAGAAAGTTCAACCTGCGGCTACTTGTGCTGCTACCTATTTCTCTTCCAGTATTCCCTGGAACCAATTCTGCTAGCTTCATGCTTGGAGATGCAGAGATGACAGTGGTAGATGCGGTGGAGAAGGGAAAAACAGAGTGCAGAGGACAGTTTCTGGTGCTTGACGTGAGGCAAGGGGAAGGTCCAGCCCAGCAGAGGCTGTTACCCCTGGAGCCTTTTTCTTTGGCAGCAGCTGCTGCAAGTGGGCAAGGGAGCTGCGAGAGTGAAGAAGGGGACGGTCCATCTAGCTGAGGAAAGAAGAAGCTCCCCGAGGCGCAGTGTGTTGTGCTCAGTTTCAAGGCTGCCTGGAGGAGGGGGGGACTTGAAGAACGCCTTCTTTCTGGACGCCTCCTCCTGGCTGTGCTCCAGCTGCATGCACTCTGCAGCACGGAAGCTTTAGGAACCTGCTGCTGGCCAGCTTGTGTCCAGGAGTGCAAGGGCTGCGCCTTCCTTGCTGAAGCAGCCAGAGCATTCTCAGCTGCATGTGCTTGTGAAGCAGCTCTTGGCTGGACATTTGAAATTGGCTCCCCTGAGTACATGAGCCCGGTGCCCAGCTGCTTGGTTCTTCGCCTTCTGTGCTCTGGACAGAAGTGAAGCCCAGCCATGGCTTGGAGCTTTGCCGCTCTTCAGCGTGAACACTGCACGCAGCCACAGTGTGCTGTGCAGGGATTTTCCTTCAGCTCGACGGACAAGCATTTTCTTGCTGTTTCACCGAGTGCAAACTGTCCGTGTAGCTCTCGCTCAGCGAAATGCGTTTGGAGAGAAACACTTGCTGGAGTAGCTTTTCGCTGGGCAAGACTTTCAACGCAGCACCACAATTCGGGCAAGGAGCAGCAGAAAGGAAGACCATCTTTTGGTCCTGGCACCTTCTTCTGGGCGACACGCCTATCCGCCTCTTCGCTCCCTGCAAGGCTGTAAGCTTGGCGCTGGTACTTGCAAGTGAGAAGGCAGGTGCAGAGAGCACCGCCGTCTGCCGGCGCTGTGCAGGCTGGAAAGGAAAGAGGGCTACCACTAGGATGTGCTGCAAATACAGGTTTCCACGCGTCGAGGGTAAGCTCCGGCTAAGCTCGTTGACCTCAAACTGTTCTCTGTGCGAGACTTAGCTGAGAAGCTTTCCGTTAAGATTCAGGCTACCACGCAGACCGAATGTGCTGCTACGTAGCGCTGAGAGAGAAAGTGCAGAGGCCAGGCGTGTTTGGGCAGAGGCAGCAGCCTGGAGGCTTTCGCTGCCAGCACCGTGCTCTCTGGGCGAGAAGCAGACGACTGTTCGTCTCCAGCTAAACGAAAGCGCGACCTGCTACGAAGAGCATAAGAACGAAGGCAGAGCAGCAGGCTGCTGTGCGAATGGCCCGGGCTGCAAGAGGAAGCGTGCGTGGCACTCGCTTGTTTGCGGATTCACTTTAGCAGTCGGAAGCAGAAAGTTCAACCTGCGGCTACTTGTGCTGCTACCTATTTCTCTTCCAGTATTCCCTGGAACCAATTCTGCTAGCTTCATGCTTGGAGATGCAGAGATGACAGTGGTAGATGCGGTGGAGAAGGGAAAAACAGAGTGCAGAGGACAGTTTCTGGTGCTTGACGTGAGGCAAGGGGAAGGTTCAGCCCAGCAGAGGCTGTTACCCCTGGAGCCTTTTTCTTTGGCAGCAGCTGCTGCAAGTGGGCAAGGGAGCTGCGAGAGTGAAGAAGGGGACGGTCCATCTAGCTGAGGAAAGAAGAAGCTCCCCGAGGCGCAGTGTGTTGTGCTCAGTTTCAAGGCTGCCTGGAGGAGGGGGGGACTTGAAGAACGCCTTCTTTCTGGACGCCTCCTCCTGGCTGTGCTCCAGCTGCATGCACTCTGCAGCACGGAAGCTTTAGGAACCTGCTGCTGGCCAGCTTGTGTCCAGGAGTGCAAGGGCTGCGCCTTCCTTGCTGAAGCAGCCAGAGCATTCTCAGCTGCATGTGCTTGTGAAGCAGCTCTTGGCTGGACATTTGAAATTGGCTCCCCTGAGTACATGAGCCCGGTGCCCGGCTGCTTGGTTCTTCGCCTTCTGTGCTCTGGACAGAAGTGAAGCCCAGCCATGGCTTGGAGCTTTGCCGCTCTTCAGCGTGAACACTGCACGCAGCCACAGTGTGCTGTGCAGGGATTTTCCTTCAGCTCGACGGACAAGCATTTTCTTGCTGTTTCACCGAGTGCAAACTGTCCGTGTAGCTCTCGCTCAGCGAAATGCGTTTGGAGAGAAACACTTGCTGGAGTAGCTTTTCGCTGGGCAAGACTTTCAACGCAGCACCACAATTCGGGCAAGGAGCAGCAGAAAGGAAGACCATCTTTTGGTCCTGGCACCTTCTTCTGGGCGACACGCCTATCCGCCTCTTCGCTCCCTGCAAGGCTGTAAGCTTGGCGCTGGTACTTGCAAGTGAGAAGGCAGGTGCAGAGAGCACCGCCGTCTGCCGGCGCTGTGCAGGCTGGAAAGGAAAGAGGGCTACCACTAGGATGTGCTGCAAATACAGGTTTGCACGCGTCGAGGGTAAGCTCCGGCTAAGCTCGTTGACCTCAAACTGTTCTCTGTGCGAGACTTAGCTGAGAAGCTTTCCGTTAAGATTCAGGCTACCACGCAGACCGAATGTGCTGCTACGTAGCGCTGAGAGAGAAAGTGCAGAGGCCAGGCGTGTTTGGGCAGAGGCAGCAGCCTGGAGGCTTTCGCTGCCAGCACCGTGCTCTCTGGGCGAGAAGCAGACGACTGTTCGTCTCCAGCTAAACGAAAGCGCGACCTGCTACGAAGAGCAGAAGAACGAAGGCAGAGCAGCAGGCTGCTGTGCGAATCGCCCGGGCTGCAAGAGGAAGCGTGCGTGGCACTCGCTTGTTTGCGGATTCACTTTAGCAGTCGGAAGCAGAAAGTTCAACCTGCGGCTACTTGTGCTGCTACCTATTTCTCTTCCAGTATTCCCTGGAACCAATTCTGCTAGCTTCATGCTTGGAGATGCAGAGATGACAGTGGTAGATGCGGTGGAGAAGGGAAAAACAGAGTGCAGAGGACAGTTTCTGGTGCTTGACGTGAGGCAAGGGGAAGGTTCAGCCCAGCAGAGGCTGTTACCCCTGGAGCCTTTTTCTTTGGCAGCAGCTGCTGCAAGTGGGCAAGGGAGCTGCGAGAGTGAAGAAGGGGACGGTCCATCTAGCTGAGGAAAGAAGAAGCTCCCCGAGGCGCAGTTTGTTGTGCTCAGTTTCAAGGCTGCCTGGAGGAGGGGGGGACTTGAAGAACGCCTTCTTTCTGGACGCCTCCTCCTGGCTGTGCTCCAGCTGCATGCACTCTGCAGCACGGAAGGTTTAGGAACCTGCTGCTGGCCACCTTGTGTCCAGGAGTGCAAGGGCTGCGCCTTCCTTGCTGAAGCAGCCAGAGCATTCTCAGCTGCATGTGCTTGTGAAGCAGCTCTTGGCTGGACATTTGAAATTGGCTCCCCTGAGTACATGAGCCCGGTGCCCAGCTGCTTGGTTCTTCGCCTTCTGTGCTCTGGACAGAAGTGAAGCCCAGCCATGGCTTGGAGCTTTGCCGCTCTTCAGCGTGAACACTGCACGCAGCCACAGTGTGCTGTGCAGGGATTTTCCTTCAGCTCGACGGACAAGCATTTTCTTGCTGTTTCACCGAGTGCAAACTGTCCGTGTAGCTCTCGCTCAGCGAAATGCGTTTGGAGAGAAACACTTGCTGGAGTAGCTTTTCGCTGGGCAAGACTTTCAACGCAGCACCACAATTCGGGCAAGGAGCAGCAGAAAGGAAGACCATCTTTTGGTCCTGGCACCTTCTTCTGGGCGACACGCCTATCCGCCTCTTCGCTCCCTGCAAGGCTGTAAGCTTGGCGCTGGTACTTGCAAGTGAGAAGGCAGGTGCAGAGAGCACCGCCGTCTGCCGGCGCTGTGCAGGCTGGAAAGGAAAGAGGGCTACCACTAGGATGTGCTGCAAATACAGGTTTCCACGCGTCGAGGGTAAGCTCCGGCTAAGCTCGTTGACCTCAAACTGTTCTCTGTGCGAGACTTAGCTGAGAAGCTTTCCGTTAAGATTCAGGCTACCACGCAGACCGAATGTGCTGCTACGTAGCGCTGAGAGAGAAAGTGCAGAGGCCAGGCGTGTTTGGGCAGAGGCAGCAGCCTGGAGGCTTTCGCTGCCAGCACCGTGCTCTCTGGGCGAGAAGCAGACGACTGTTCGTCTCCAGCTAAACGAAAGCGCGACCTGCTACGAAGAGCATAAGAACGAAGGCAGAGCAGCAGGCTGCTGTGCGAATCGCCCGGGCTGCAAGAGGAAGCGTGCGTGGCACTCGCTTGTTTGCGGATTCACTTTAGCAGTCGGAAGCAGAAAGTTCAACCTGCGGCTACTTGTGCTGCTACCTATTTCTCTTCCAGTATTCCCTGGAACCAATTCTGCTAGCTTCATGCTTGGAGATGCAGAGATGACAGTGGTAGATGCGGTGGAGAAGGGAAAAACAGAGTGCAGAGGACAGTTTCTGGTGCTTGACGTGAGGCAAGGGGAAGGTTCAGCCCAGCAGAGGCTGTTACCCCTGGAGCCTTTTTCTTTGGCAGCAGCTGCTGCAAGTGGGCAAGGGAGCTGCGAGAGTGAAGAAGGGGACGGTCCATCTAGCTGAGGAAAGAAGAAGCTCCCCGAGGCGCAGTGTGTTGTGCTCAGTTTCAAGGCTGCCTGGAGGAGGGGGGGACTTGAAGAACGCCTTCTTTCTGGACGCCTCCTCCTGGCTGTGCTCCAGCTGCATGCACTCTGCAGCACGCAAGGTTTAGGAACCTGCTGCTGGCCACCTTGTGTCCAGGAGTGCAAGGGCTGCGCCTTCCTTGCTGAAGCAGCCAGAGCATTCTCAGCTGCATGTGCTTGTGAAGCAGCTCTTGGCTGGACATTTGAAATTGGCTCCCCTGAGTACATGAGCCCGGTGCCCGGCTGCTTGGTTCTTCGCCTTCTGTGCTCTGGACAGAAGTGAAGCCCAGCCATGGCTTGGAGCTTTGCCGCTCTTCAGCGTGAACACTGCACGCAGCCACAGTGTGCTGTGCAGGGATTTTCTTTCAGCTCGACGGACAAGCATTTTCTTGCTGTTTCACCGAGTGCAAACTGTCCGTGTAGCTCTCGCTCAGCGAAATGCGTTTGGAGAGAAACACTTGCTGGAGTAGCTTTTCGCTGGGCAAGACTTTCAACGCAGCACCACAATTCGGGCAAGGAGCAGCAGAAAGGAAGACCATCTTTTGGTCCTGGCACCTTCTTCTGGGCGAGACGCCTATCCGCCTCTTCGCTCCCTGCAAGGCTGTAAGCTTGGCGCTGGTACTTGCAAGTGAGAAGGCAGGTGCAGAGAGCACCGCCGTCTGCCGGCGCTGTGCAGGCTGGAAAGGAAAGAGGGCTACCACTAGGATGTGCTGCAAATACAGGTTTCCACGCGTCGAGGGTAAGCTCCGGCTAAGCTCGTTGACCTCAAACTGTTCTCTGTGCGAGACTTAGCTGAGAAGCTTTCCGTTAAGATTCAGGCTACCACGCAGACCGAATGTGCTGCTACGTAGCGCTGAGAGAGAAAGTGCAGAGGCCAGGCGTGTTTGGGCAGAGGCAGCAGCCTGGAGGCTTTCGCTGCCAGCACCGTGCTCTCTGGGCGAGAAGCAGACGACTGTTCGTCTCCAGCTAAACGAAAGCGCGACCTGCTACGAAGAGCATAAGAACGAAGGCAGAGCAGCAGGCTGCTGTGCGAATCGCCCGGGCTGCAAGAGGAAGCGTGCGTGGCACTCGCTTGTTTGCGGATTCACTTTAGCAGTCGGAAGCAGAAAGTTCAACCTGCGGCTACTTGTGCTGCTACCTATTTCTCTTCCAGTATTCCCTGGAACCAATTCTGCTAGCTTCATGCTTGGAGATGCAGAGATGACAGTGGTAGATGCGGTGGAGAAGGGAAAAACAGAGTGCAGAGGACAGTTTCTGGTGCTTGACGTGAGGCAAGGGGAAGGTTCAGCCCAGCAGAGGCTGTTACCCCTGGAGCCTTTTTCTTTGGCAGCAGCTGCTGCAAGTGGGCAAGGGAGCTGCGAGAGTGAAGAAGGGGACGGTCCATCTAGCTGAGGAAAGAAGAAGCTCCCCGAGGCGCAGTGTGTTGTGCTCAGTTTCAAGGCTGCCTGGAGGAGGGGGGGACTTGAAGAACGCCTTCTTTCTGGACGCCTCCTCCTGGCTGTGCTCCAGCTGCATGCACTCTGCAGCACGGAAGGTTTAGGAACCTGCTGCTGGCCAGCTTGTGTCCAGGAGTGCAAGGGCTGCGCCTTCCTTGCTGAAGCAGCCAGAGCATTCTCAGCTGCATGTGCTTGTGAAGCAGCTCTTGGCTGGACATTTGAAATTGGCTCCCCTGAGTACATGAGCCCGATGCCCGGCTGCTTGGTTCTTCGCCTTCTGTGCTCTGGACAGAAGTGAAGCCCAGCCATGGCTTGGAGCTTTGCCGCTCTTCAGCGTGAACACTGCACGCAGCCACAGTGTGCTGTGCAGGGATTTTCCTTCAGCTCGACGGACAAGCATTTTCTTGCTGTTTCACCGAGTGCAAACTGTCCGTGTAGCTCTCGCTCAGCGAAATGCGTTTGGAGAGAAACACTTGCTGGAGTAGCTTTTCGCTGGGCAAGACTTTCAACGCAGCACCACAATTCGGGCAAGGAGCAGCAGAAAGGAAGACCATCTTTTGGTCCTGGCACCTTCTTCTGGGCGACACGCCTATCCGCCTCTTCGCTCCCTGCAAGGCTGTAAGCTTGGCGCTGGTACTTGCAAGTGAGAAGGCAGGTGCAGAGAGCACCGCCGTCTGCCGGCGCTGTGCAGGCTGGAAAGGAAAGAGGGCTACCACTAGGATGTGCTGCAAATACAGGTTTGCACGCGTCGAGGGTAAGCTCCGGCTAAGCTCGTTGACCTCAAACTGTTCTCTGTGCGAGACTTAGCTGAGAAGCTTTCCGTTAAGATTCAGGCTACCACGCAGACCGAATGTGCTGCTACGTAGCGCTGAGAGAGAAAGTGCAGAGGCCAGGCGTGTTTGGGCAGAGGCAGCAGCCTGGAGGCTTTCGCTGCCAGCACCGTGCTCTCTGGGCGAGAAGCAGACGACTGTTCGTCTCCAGCTAAACGAAAGCGCGACCTGCTACGAAGAGCATAAGAACGAAGGCAGAGCAGCAGGCTGCTGTGCGAATCGCCCGGGCTGCAAGAGGAAGCGTGCGTGGCACTCGCTTGTTTGCGGATTCACTTTAGCAGTCGGAAGCAGAAAGTTCAACCTGCGGCTACTTGTGCTGCTACCTATTTCTCTTCCAGTATTCCCTGGAACCAATTCTGCTAGCTTCATGCTTGGAGATGCAGAGATGACAGTGGTAGATGCGGTGGAGAAGGGAAAAACAGAGTGCAGAGGACAGTTTCTGGTGCTTGACGTGAGGCAAGGGGAAGGTTCAGCCCAGCAGAGGCTGTTACCCCTGGAGCCTTTTTCTTTGGCAGCAGCTGCTGCAAGTGGGCAAGGGAGCTGCGAGAGTGAAGAAGGGGACGGTCCATCTATCTGAGGAAAGAAGAAGCTCCCCGAGGCGCAGTGTGTTGTGCTCAGTTTCAAGGCTGCCTGGAGGAGGGGGGGACTTGAAGAACGCCTTCTTTCTGGACGCCTCCTCCTGGCTGTGCTCCAGCTGCATGCACTCTGCAGCACGGAAGGTTTAGGAACCTGCTGCTGGCCACCTTGTGTCCAGGAGTGCAAGGGCTGCGCCTTCCTTGCTGAAGCAGCCAGAGCATTCTCAGCTGCATGTGCTTGTGAAGCAGCTCTTGGCTGGACATTTGAAATTGGCTCCCCTGAGTACATGAGCCCGGTGCCCAGCTGCTTGGTTCTTCGCCTTCTGTGCTCTGGACAGAAGTGAAGCCCAGCCATGGCTTGGAGCTTTGCCGCTCTTCAGCGTGAACACTGCACGCAGCCACAGTGTGCTGTGCAGGGATTTTCCTTCAGCTCGACGGACAAGCATTTTCTTGCTGTTTCACCGAGTGCAAACTGTCCGTGTAGCTCTCGCTCAGCGAAATGCGTTTGGAGAGAAACACTTGCTGGAGTAGCTTTTCGCTGGGCAAGACTTTCAACGCAGCACCACAATTCGGGCAAGGAGCAGGAGAAAGGAAGACCATCTTTTGGTCCTGGCACCTTCTTCTGGGCGAGACGCCTATCCGCCTCTTCGCTCCCTGCAAGGCTGTAAGCTTGGCGCTGGTACTTGCAAGTGAGAAGGCAGGTGCAGAGAGCACCGCCGTCTGCCGGCGCTGTGCAGGCTGGAAAGGAAAGAGGGCTACCACTAGGATGTGCTGCAAATACAGGTTTCCACGCGTCGAGGGTAAGCTCCGGCTAAGCTCGTTGACCTCAAACTGTTCTCTGTGCGAGACTTAGCTGAGAAGCTTTCCGTTAAGATTCAGGCTACCACGCAGACCGAATGTGCTGCTACGTAGCGCTGAGAGAGAAAGTGCAGAGGCCAGGCGTGTTTGGGCAGAGGCAGCAGCCTGGAGGCTTTCGCTGCCAGCACCGTGCTCTCTGGGCGAGAAGCAGACGACTGTTCGTCTCCAGCTAAACGAAAGCGCGACCTGCTACGAAGAGCATAAGAACGAAGGCAGAGCAGCAGGCTGCTGTGCGAATCGCCCGGGCTGCAAGAGGAAGCGTGCGTGGCACTCGCTTGTTTGCGGATTCACTTTAGCAGTCGGAAGCAGAAAGTTCAACCTGCGGCTACTTGTGCTGCTACCTATTTCTCTTCCAGTATTCCCTGGAACCAATTCTGCTAGCTTCATGCTTGGAGATGCAGAGATGACAGTGGTAGATGCGGTGGAGAAGGGAAAAACAGAGTGCAGAGGACAGTTTCTGGTGCTTGACGTGAGGCAAGGGGAAGGTTCAGCCCAGCAGAGGCTGTTACCCCTGGAGCCTTTTTCTTTGGCAGCAGCTGCTGCAAGTGGGCAAGGGAGCTGCGAGAGTGAAGAAGGGGACGGTCCATCTAGCTGAGGAAAGAAGAAGCTCCCCGAGGCGCAGTGTGTTGTGCTCAGTTTCAAGGCTGCCTGGAGGAGGGGGGGACTTGAAGAACGCCTTCTTTCTGGACGCCTCCTCCTGGCTGTGCTCCAGCTGCATGCACTCTGCAGCACGGAAGGTTTAGGAACCTGCTGCTGGCCAGCTTGTGTCCAGGAGTGCAAGGGCTGCGCCTTCCTTGCTGAAGCAGCCAGAGCATTCTCAGCTGCATGTGCTTGTGAAGCAGCTCTTGGCTGGACATTTGAAATTGGCTCCCCTGAGTACATGAGCCCGGTGCCCGGCTGCTTGGTTCTTCGCCTTCTGTGCTCTGGACAGAAGTGAAGCCCAGCCATGGCTTGGAGCTTTGCCGCTCTTCAGCGTGAACACTGCACGCAGCCACAGTGTGCTGTGCAGGGATTTTCCTTCAGCTCGACGGACAAGCATTTTCTTGCTGTTTCACCGAGTGCAAACTGTCCGTGTAGCTCTCGCTCAGCGAAATGCGTTTGGAGAGAAACACTTGCTGGAGTAGCTTTTCGCTGGGCAAGACTTTCAACGCAGCACCACAATTCGGGCAAGGAGCAGCAGAAAGGAAGACCATCTTTTGGTCCTGGCACCTTCTTCTGGGCGAGACGCCTATCCGCCTCTTCGCTCCCTGCAAGGCTGTAAGCTTGGCGCTGGTACTTGCAAGTGAGAAGGCAGGTGCAGAGAGCACCGCCGTCTGCCGGCGCTGTGCAGGCTGGAAAGGAAAGAGGGCTACCACTAAGATGTGCTGCAAATACAGGTTTCCACGCGTCGAGGGTAAGCTCCGGCTAAGCTCGTTGACCTCAAACTGTTCTCTGTGCGAGACTTAGCTGAGAAGCTTTCCGTTAAGATTCAGGCTACCACGCAGACCGAATGTGCTGCTACGTAGCGCTGAGAGAGAAAGTGCAGAGGCCAGGCGTGTTTGGGCAGAGGCAGCAGCCTGGAGGCTTTCGCTGCCAGCACCGTGCTCTCTGGGCGAGAAGCAGACGACTGTTCGTCTCCAGCTAAACGAAAGCGCGACCTGCTACGAAGAGCATAAGAACGAAGGCAGAGCAGCAGGCTGCTGTGCGAATCGCCCGGGCTGCAAGAGGAAGCGTGCGTGGCACTCGCTTGTTTGCGGATTCACTTTAGCAGTCGGAAGCAGAAAGTTCAACCTGCGGCTACTTGTGCTGCTACCTATTTCTCTTCCAGTATTCCCTGGAACCAATTCTGCTAGCTTCATGCTTGGAGATGCAGAGATGACAGTGGTAGATGCGGTGGAGAAGGGAAAAACAGAGTGCAGAGGACAGTTTCTGGTGCTTGACGTGAGGCAAGGGGAAGGTCCAGCCCAGCAGAGGCTGTTACCCCTGGAGCCTTTTTCTTTGGCAGCAGCTGCTGCAAGTGGGCAAGGGAGCTGCGAGAGTGAAGAAGGGGACGGTCCATCTAGCTGAGGAAAGAAGAAGCTCCCCGAGGCGCAGTGTGTTGTGCTCAGTTTCAAGGCTGCCTGGAGGAGGGGGGGACTTGAAGAACGCCTTCTTTCTGGACGCCTCCTCCTGGCTGTGCTCCAGCTGCATGCACTCTGCAGCACGGAAGGTTTAGGAACCTGCTGCTGGCCAGCTTGTGTCCAGGAGTGCAAGGGCTGCGCCTTCCTTGCTGAAGCAGCCAGAGCATTCTCAGCTGCATGTGCTTGTGAAGCAGCTCTTGGCTGGACATTTGAAATTGGCTCCCCTGAGTACATGAGCCCGGTGCCCGGCTGCTTGGTTCTTCGCCTTCTGTGCTCTGGACAGAAGTGAAGCCCAGCCATGGCTTGGAGCTTTGCCGCTCTTCAGCGTGAACACTGCACGCAGCCACAGTGTGCTGTGCAGGGATTTTCCTTCAGCTCGACGGACAAGCATTTTCTTGCTGTTTCACCGAGTGCAAACTGTCCGTGTAGCTCTCGCTCAGCGAAATGCGTTTGGAGAGAAACACTTGCTGGAGTAGCTTTTCGCTGGGCAAGACTTTCAACGCAGCACCACAATTCGGGCAAGGAGCAGCAGAAAGGAAGACCATCTTTTGGTCCTGGCACCTTCTTCTGGGCGAGACGCCTATCCGCCTCTTCGCTCCCTGCAAGGCTGTAAGCTTGGCGCTGGTACTTGCAAGTGAGAAGGCAGGTGCAGAGAGCACCGCCGTCTGCCGGCGCTGTGCAGGCTGGAAAGGAAAGAGGGCTACCACTAGGATGTGCTGCAAATACAGGTTTCCACGCGTCGAGGGTAAGCTCCGGCTAAGCTCGTTGACCTCAAACTGTTCTCTGTGCGAGACTTAGCTGAGAAGCTTTCCGTTAAGATTCAGGCTACCACGCAGACCGAATGTGCTGCTACGTAGCGCTGAGAGAGAAAGTGCAGAGGCCAGGCGTGTTTGGGCAGAGGCAGCAGCCTGGAGGCTTTCGCTGCCAGCACCGTGCTCTCTGGGCGAGAAGCAGACGACTGTTCGTCTCCAGCTAAACGAAAGCGCGACCTGCTACGAAGAGCATAAGAACGAAGGCAGAGCAGCAGGCTGCTGTGCGAATCGCCCGGGCTGCAAGAGGAAGCGTGCGTGGCACTCGCTTGTTTGCGGATTCACTTTAGCAGTCGGAAGCAGAAAGTTCAACCTGCGGCTACTTGTGCTGCTACCTATTTCTCTTCCAGTATTCCCTGGAACCAATTCTGCTAGCTTCATGCTTGGAGATGCAGAGATGACAGTGGTAGATGCGGTGGAGAAGGGAAAAACAGAGTGCAGAGGACAGTTTCTGGTGCTTGACGTGAGGCAAGGGGAAGGTTCAGCCCAGCAGAGGCTGTTACCCCTGGAGCCTTTTTCTTTGGCAGCAGCTGCTGCAAGTGGGCAAGGGAGCTGCGAGAGTGAAGAAGGGGACGGTCCATCTAGCTGAGGAAAGAAGAAGCTCCCCGAGGCGCAGTGTGTTGTGCTCAGTTTCAAGGCTGCCTGGAGGAGGGGGGGACTTGAAGAACGCCTTCTTTCTGGACGCCTCCTCCTGGCTGTGCTCCAGCTGCATGCACTCTGCAGCACGGAAGGTTTAGGAACCTGCTGCTGGCCAGCTTGTGTCCAGGAGTGCAAGGGCTGCGCCTTCATTTCTGAAGCAGCCAGAGCATTCTCAGCTGCATGTGCTTGTGAAGCAGCTCTTGGCTGGACATTTGAAATTGGCTCCCCTGAGTACATGAGCCCGGTGCCCAGCTGCTTGGTTCTTCGCCTTCTGTGCTCTGGACAGAAGTGAAGCCCAGCCATGGCTTGGAGCTTTGCCGCTCTTCAGCGTGAACACTGCACGCAGCCACAGTGTGCTGTGCAGGGATTTTCCTTCAGCTCGACGGACAAGCATTTTCTTGCTGTTTCACCGAGTGCAAACTGTCCGTGTAGCTCTCGCTCAGCGAAATGCGTTTGGAGAGAAACACTTGCTGGAGTAGCTTTTCGCTGGGCAAGACTTTCAACGCAGCACCACAATTCGGGCAAGGAGCAGCAGAAAGGAAGACCATCTTTTGGTCCTGGCACCTTCTTCTGGGCGACACGCCTATCCGCCTCTTCGCTCCCTGCAAGGCTGTAAGCTTGGCGCTGGTACTTGCAAGTGAGAAGGCAGGTGCAGAGAGCACCGCCGTCTGCCGGCGCTGTGCAGGCTGGAAAGGAAAGAGGGCTACCACTAGGATGTGCTGCAAATACAGGTTTCCACGCGTCGAGGGTAAGCTCCGGCTAAGCTCGTTGACCTCAAACTGTTCTCTGTGCGAGACTTAGCTGAGAAGCTTTCCGTTAAGATTCAGGCTACCACGCAGACCGAATGTGCTGCTACGTAGCGCTGAGAGAGAAAGTGCAGAGGCCAGGCGTGTTTGGGCAGAGGCAGCAGCCTGGAGGCTTTCGCTGCCAGCACCGTGCTCTCTGGGCGAGAAGCAGACGACTGTTCGTCTCCAGCTAAACGAAAGCGCGACCTGCTACGAAGAGCATAAGAACGAAGGCAGAGCAGCAGGCTGCTGTGCGAATCGCCCGGGCTGCAAGAGGAAGCGTGCGTGGCACTCGCTTGTTTGCGGATTCACTTTAGCAGTCGGAAGCAGAAAGTTCAACCTGCGGCTACTTGTGCTGCTACCTATTTCTCTTCCAGTATTCCCTGGAACCAATTCTGCTAGCTTCATGCTTGGAGATGCAGAGATGACAGTGGTAGATGCGGTGGAGAAGGGAAAAACAGAGTGCAGAGGACAGTTTCTGGTGCTTGACGTGAGGCAAGGGGAAGGTTCAGCCCAGCAGAGGCTGTTACCCCTGGAGCCTTTTTCTTTGGCAGCAGCTGCTGCAAGTGGGCAAGGGAGCTGCGAGAGTGAAGAAGGGGACGGTCCATCTAGCTGAGGAAAGAAGAAGCTCCCCGAGGCGCAGTGTGTTGTGCTCAGTTTCAAGGCTGCCTGGAGGAGGGGGGGACTTGAAGAACGCCTTCTTTCTGGACGCCTCCTCCTGGCTGTGCTCCAGCTGCATGCACTCTGCAGCACGGAAGGTTTAGGAACCTGCTGCTGGCCACCTTGTGTCCAGGAGTGCAAGGGCTGCGCCTTCCTTGCTGAAGCAGCCAGAGCATTCTCAGCTGCATGTGCTTGTGAAGCAGCTCTTGGCTGGACATTTGAAATTGGCTCCCCTGAGTACATGAGCCCGGTGCCCGGCTGCTTGGTTCTTCGCCTTCTGTGCTCTGGACAGAAGTGAAGCCCAGCCATGGCTTGGAGCTTTGCCGCTCTTCAGCGTGAACACTGCACGCAGCCACAGTGTGCTGTGCAGGGATTTTCCTTCAGCTCGACGGACAAGCATTTTCTTGCTGTTTCACCGAGTGCAAACTGTCCGTGTAGCTCTCGCTCAGCGAAATGCGTTTGGAGAGAAACACTTGCTGGAGTAGCTTTTCGCTGGGCAAGACTTTCAACGCAGCACCACAATTCGGGCAAGGAGCAGCAGAAAGGAAGACCATCTTTTGGTCCTGGCACCTTCTTCTGGGCGAGACGCCTATCCGCCTCTTCGCTCCCTGCAAGGCTGTAAGCTTGGCGCTGGTACTTGCAAGTGAGAAGGCAGGTGCAGAGAGCACCGCCGTCTGCCGGCGCTGTGCAGGCTGGAAAGGAAAGAGGGCTACCACTAGGATGTGCTGCAAATACAGGTTTCCACGCGTCGAGGGTAAGCTCCGGCTAAGCTCGTTGACCTCAAACTGTTCTCTGTGCGAGACTTAGCTGAGAAGCTTTCCGTTAAGATTCAGGCTACCACGCAGACCGAATGTGCTGCTACGTAGCGCTGAGAGAGAAAGTGCAGAGGCCAGGCGTGTTTGGGCAGAGGCAGCAGCCTGGAGGCTTTCGCTGCCAGCACCGTGCTCTCTGGGCGAGAAGCAGACGACTGTTCGTCTCCAGCTAAACGAAAGCGCGACCTGCTACGAAGAGCATAAGAACGAAGGCAGAGCAGCAGGCTGCTGTGCGAATCGCCCGGGCTGCAAGAGGAAGCGTGCGTGGCACTCGCTTGTTTGCGGATTCACTTTAGCAGTCGGAAGCAGAAAGTTCAACCTGCGGCTACTTGTGCTGCTACCTATTTCTCTTCCAGTATTCCCTGGAACCAATTCTGCTAGCTTCATGCTTGGAGATGCAGAGATGACAGTGGTAGATGCGGTGGAGAAGGGAAAAACAGAGTGCAGAGGACAGTTTCTGGTGCTTGACGTGAGGCAAGGGGAAGGTTCAGCCCAGCAGAGGCTGTTACCCCTGGAGCCTTTTTCTTTGGCAGCAGCTGCTGCAAGTGGGCAAGGGAGCTGCGAGAGTGAAGAAGGGGACGGTCCATCTATCTGAGGAAAGAAGAAGCTCCCCGAGGCGCAGTGTGTTGTGCTCAGTTTCAAGGCTGCCTGGAGGAGGGGGGGACTTGAAGAACGCCTTCTTTCTGGACGCCTCCTCCTGGCTGTGCTCCAGCTGCATGCACTCTGCAGCACGGAAGGTTTAGGAACCTGCTGCTGGCCAGCTTGTGTCCAGGAGTGCAAGGGCTGCGCCTTCCTTTCTGAAGCAGCCAGAGCATTCTCAGCTGCATGTGCTTGTGAAGCAGCTCTTGGCTGGACATTTGAAATTGGCTCCCCTGAGTACATGAGCCCGGTGCCCAGCTGCTTGGTTCTTCGCCTTCTGTGCTCTGGACAGAAGTGAAGCCCAGCCATGGCTTGGAGCTTTGCCGCTCTTCAGCGTGAACACTGCACGCAGCCACAGTGTGCTGTGCAGGGATTTTCCTTCAGCTCGACGGACAAGCATTTTCTTGCTGTTTCACCGAGTGCAAACTGTCCGTGTAGCTCTCGCTCAGCGAAATGCGTTTGGAGAGAAACACTTGCTGGAGTAGCTTTTCGCTGGGCAAGACTTTCAACGCAGCACCACAATTCGGGCAAGGAGCAGCAGAAAGGAAGACCATCTTTTGGTCCTGGCACCTTCTTCTGGGCGAGACGCCTATCCGCCTCTTCGCTCCCTGCAAGGCTGTAAGCTTGGCGCTGGTACTTGCAAGTGAGAAGGCAGGTGCAGAGAGCACCGCCGTCTGCCGGCGCTGTGCAGGCTGGAAAGGAAAGAGGGCTACCACTAGGATGTGCTGCAAATACAGGTTTGCACGCGTCGAGGGTAAGCTCCGGCTAAGCTCGTTGACCTCAAACTGTTCTCTGTGCGAGACTTAGCTGAGAAGCTTTCCGTTAAGATTCAGGCTACCACGCAGACCGAATGTGCTGCTACGTAGCGCTGAGAGAGAAAGTGCAGAGGCCAGGCGTGTTTGGGCAGAGGCAGCAGCCTGGAGGCTTTCGCTGCCAGCACCGTGCTCTCTGGGCGAGAAGCAGACGACTGTTCGTCTCCAGCTAAACGAAAGCGCGACCTGCTACGAAGAGCATAAGAACGAAGGCAGAGCAGCAGGCTGCTGTGCGAATCGCCCGGGCTGCAAGAGGAAGCGTGCGTGGCACTCGCTTGTTTGCGGATTCACTTTAGCAGTCGGAAGCAGAAAGTTCAACCTGCGGCTACTTGTGCTGCTACCTATTTCTCTTCCAGTATTCCCTGGAACCAATTCTGCTAGCTTCATGCTTGGAGATGCAGAGATGACAGTGGTAGATGCGGTGGAGAAGGGAAAAACAGAGTGCAGAGGACAGTTTCTGGTGCTTGACGTGAGGCAAGGGGAAGGTTCAGCCCAGCAGAGGCTGTTACCCCTGGAGCCTTTTTCTTTGGCAGCAGCTGCTGCAAGTGGGCAAGGGAGCTGCGAGAGTGAAGAAGGGGACGGTCCATCTAGCTGAGGAAAGAAGAAGCTCCCCGAGGCGCAGTGTGTTGTGCTCAGTTTCAAGGCTGCCTGGAGGAGGGGGGGACTTGAAGAACGCCTTCTTTCTGGACGCCTCCTCCTGGCTGTGCTCCAGCTGCATGCACTCTGCAGCACGGAAGGTTTAGGAACCTGCTGCTGGCCAGCTTGTGTCCAGGAGTGCAAGGGCTGCGCCTTCCTTGCTGAAGCAGCCAGAGCATTCTCAGCTGCATGTGCTTGTGAAGCAGCTCTTGGCTGGACATTTGAAATTGGCTCCCCTGAGTACATGAGCCCGGTGCCCGGCTGCTTGGTTCTTCGCCTTCTGTGCTCTGGACAGAAGTGAAGCCCAGCCATGGCTTGGAGCTTTGCCGCTCTTCAGCGTGAACACTGCACGCAGCCACAGTGTGCTGTGCAGGGATTTTCCTTCAGCTCGACGGACAAGCATTTTCTTGCTGTTTCACCGAGTGCAAACTGTCCGTGTAGCTCTCGCTCAGCGAAATGCGTTTGGAGAGAAACACTTGCTGGAGTAGCTTTTCGCTGGGCAAGACTTTCAACGCAGCACCACAATTCGGGCAAGGAGCAGCAGAAAGGAAGACCATCTTTTGGTCCTGGCACCTTCTTCTGGGCGAGACGCCTATCCGCCTCTTCGCTCCCTGCAAGGCTGTAAGCTTGGCGCTGGTACTTGCAAGTGAGAAGGCAGGTGCAGAGAGCACCGCCGTCTGCCGGCGCTGTGCAGGCTGGAAAGGAAAGAGGGCTACCACTAGGATGTGCTGCAAATACAGGTTTCCACGCGTCGAGGGTAAGCTCCGGCTAAGCTCGTTGACCTCAAACTGTTCTCTGTGCGAGACTTAGCTGAGAAGCTTTCCGTTAAGATTCAGGCTACCACGCAGACCGAATGTGCTGCTACGTAGCGCTGAGAGAGAAAGTGCAGAGGCCAGGCGTGTTTGGGCAGAGGCAGCAGCCTGGAGGCTTTCGCTGCCAGCACCGTGCTCTCTGGGCGAGAAGCAGACGACTGTTCAGCTAAACGAAAGCGCGACCTGCTACGAAGAGCATAAGAACGAAGGCAGAGCAGCAGGCTGCTGTGCGAATCGCCCGGGCTGCAAGAGGAAGCGTGCGTGGCACTCGCTTGTTTGCGGATTCACTTTAGCAGTCGGAAGCAGAAAGTTCAACCTGCGGCTACTTGTGCTGCTACCTATTTCTCTTCCAGTATTCCCTGGAACCAATTCTGCTAGCTTCATGCTTGGAGATGCAGAGATGACAGTGGTAGATGCGGTGGAGAAGGGAAAAACAGAGTGCAGAGGACAGTTTCTGGTGCTTGACGTGAGGCAAGGGGAAGGTCCAGCCCAGCAGAGGCTGTTACCCCTGGAGCCTTTTTCTTTGGCAGCAGCTGCTGCAAGTGGGCAAGGGAGCTGCGAGAGTGAAGAAGGGGACGGTCCATCTAGCTGAGGAAAGAAGAAGCTCCCCGAGGCGCAGTGTGTTGTGCTCAGTTTCAAGGCTGCCTGGAGGAGGGGGGGACTTGAAGAACGCCTTCTTTCTGGACGCCTCCTCCTGGCTGTGCTCCAGCTGCATGCACTCTGCAGCACGGAAGGTTTAGGAACCTGCTGCTGGCCAGCTTGTGTCCAGGAGTGCAAGGGCTGCGCCTTCCTTGCTGAAGCAGCCAGAGCATTCTCAGCTGCATGTGCTTGTGAAGCAGCTCTTGGCTGGACATTTGAAATTGGCTCCCCTGAGTACATGAGCCCGGTGCCCAGCTGCTTGGTTCTTCGCCTTCTGTGCTCTGGACAGAAGTGAAGCCCAGCCATGGCTTGGAGCTTTGCCGCTCTTCAGCGTGAACACTGCACGCAGCCACAGTGTGCTGTGCAGGGATTTTCCTTCAGCTCGACGGACAAGCATTTTCTTGCTGTTTCACCGAGTGCAAACTGTCCGTGTAGCTCTCGCTCAGCGAAATGCGTTTGGAGAGAAACACTTGCTGGAGTAGCTTTTCGCTGGGCAAGACTTTCAACGCAGCACCACAATTCGGGCAAGGAGCAGGAGAAAGGAAGACCATCTTTTGGTCCTGGCACCTTCTTCTGGGCGAGACGCCTATCCGCCTCTTCGCTCCCTGCAAGGCTGTAAGCTTGGCGCTGGTACTTGCAAGTGAGAAGGCAGGTGCAGAGAGCACCGCCGTCTGCCGGCGCTGTGCAGGCTGGAAAGGAAAGAGGGCTACCACTAGGATGTGCTGCAAATACAGGTTTGCACGCGTCGAGGGTAAGCTCCGGCTAAGCTCGTTGACCTCAAACTGTTCTCTGTGCGAGACTTAGCTGAGAAGCTTTCCGTTAAGATTCAGGCTACCACGCAGACCGAATATGCTGCTACGTAGCGCTGAGAGAGAAAGTGCAGAGGCCAGGCGTGTTTGGGCAGAGGCAGCAGCCTGGAGGCTTTCGCTGCCAGCACCGTGCTCTCTGGGCGAGAAGCAGACGACTGTTCGTCTCCAGCTAAACGAAAGCGCGACCTGCTACGAAGAGCATAAGAACGAAGGCAGAGCAGCAGGCTGCTGTGCGAATCGCCCGGGCTGCAAGAGGAAGCGTGCGTGGCACTCGCTTGTTTGCGGATTCACTTTAGCAGTCGGAAGCAGAAAGTTCAACCTGCGGCTACTTGTGCTGCTACTTATTTCTCTTCCAGTATTCCCTGGAACCAATTCTGCTAGCTTCATGCTTGGAGATGCAGAGATGACAGTGGTAGATGCGGTGGAGAAGGGAAAAACAGAGTGCAGAGGACAGTTTCTGGTGCTTGACGTGAGGCAAGGGGAAGGTTCAGCCCAGCAGAGGCTGTTACCCCTGGAGCCTTTTTCTTTGGCAGCAGCTGCTGCAAGTGGGCAAGGGAGCTGCGAGAGTGAAGAAGGGGACGGTCCATCTAGCTGAGGAAAGAAGAAGCTCCCCGAGGCGCAGTGTGTTGTGCTCAGTTGCAAGGCTGCCTGGAGGAGGGGGGGACTTGAAGAACGCCTTCTTTCTGGACGCCTCCTCCTGGCTGTGCTCCAGCTGCATGCACTCTGCAGCACGCAAGGTTTAGGAACCTGCTGCTGGCCAGCTTGTGTCCAGGAGTGCAAGGGCTGCGCCTTCCTTGCTGAAGCAGCCAGAGCATTCTCAGCTGCATGTGCTTGTGAAGCAGCTCTTGGCTGGACATTTGAAATTGGCTCCCCTGAGTACATGAGCCCGGTGCCCAGCTGCTTGGTTCTTCGCCTTCTGTGCTCTGGACAGAAGTGAAGCCCAGCCATGGCTTGGAGCTTTGCCGCTCTTCAGCGTGAACACTGCACGCAGCCACAGTGTGCTGTGCAGGGATTTTCCTTCAGCTCGACGGACAAGCATTTTCTTGCTGTTTCACCGAGTGCAAACTGTCCGTGTAGCTCTCGCTCAGCGAAATGCGTTTGGAGAGAAACACTTGCTGGAGTAGCTTTTCGCTGGGCAAGACTTTCAACGCAGCACCACAATTCGGGCAAGGAGCAGCAGAAAGGAAGACCATCTTTTGGTCCTGGCACCTTCTTCTGGGCGACACGCCTATCCGCCTCTTCGCTCCCTGCAAGGCTGTAAGCTTGGCGCTGGTACTTGCAAGTGAGAAGGCAGGTGCAGAGAGCACCGCCGTCTGCCGGCGCTGTGCAGGCTGGAAAGGAAAGAGGGCTACCACTAGGATGTGCTGCAAATACAGGTTTCCACGCGTCGAGGGTAAGCTCCGGCTAAGCTCGTTGACCTCAAACTGTTCTCTGTGCGAGACTTAGCTGAGAAGCTTTCCGTTAAGATTCAGGCTACCACGCAGACCGAATGTGCTGCTACGTAGCGCTGAGAGAGAAAGTGCAGAGGCCAGGCGTGTTTGGGCAGAGGCAGCAGCCTGGAGGCTTTCGCTGCCAGCACCGTGCTCTCTGGGCGAGAAGCAGACGACTGTTCGTCTCCAGCTAAACGAAAGCGCGACCTGCTACGAAGAGCATAAGAACGAAGGCAGAGCAGCAGGCTGCTGTGCGAATCGCCCGGGCTGCAAGAGGAAGCGTGCGTGGCACTCGCTTGTTTGCGGATTCACTTTAGCAGTCGGAAGCAGAAAGTTCAACCTGCGGCTACTTGTGCTGCTACCTATTTCTCTTCCAGTATTCCCTGGAACCAATTCTGCTAGCTTCATGCTTGGAGATGCAGAGATGACAGTGGTAGATGCGGTGGAGAAGGGAAAAACAGAGTGCAGAGGACAGTTTCTGGTGCTTGACGTGAGGCAAGGGGAAGGTTCAGCCCAGCAGAGGCTGTTACCCCTGGAGCCTTTTTCTTTGGCAGCAGCTGCTGCAAGTGGGCAAGGGAGCTGCGAGAGTGAAGAAGGGGACGGTCCATCTAGCTGAGGAAAGAAGAAGCTCCCCGAGGCGCAGTGTGTTGTGCTCAGTTTCAAGGCTGCCTGGAGGAGGGGGGGACTTGAAGAACGCCTTCTTTCTGGACGCCTCCTCCTGGCTGTGCTCCAGCTGCATGCACTCTGCAGCACGGAAGGTTTAGGAACCTGCTGCTGGCCAGCTTGTGTCCAGGAGTGCAAGGGCTGCGCCTTCCTTGCTGAAGCAGCCAGAGCATTCTCAGCTGCATGTGCTTGTGAAGCAGCTCTTGGCTGGACATTTGAAATTGGCTCCCCTGAGTACATGAGCCCGGTGCCCAGCTGCTTGGTTCTTCGCCTTCTGTGCTCTGGACAGAAGTGAAGCCCAGCCATGGCTTGGAGCTTTGCCGCTCTTCAGCGTGAACACTGCACGCAGCCACAGTGTGCTGTGCAGGGATTTTCCTTCAGCTCGACGGACAAGCATTTTCTTGCTGTTTCACCGAGTGCAAACTGTCCGTGTAGCTCTCGCTCAGCGAAATGCGTTTGGAGAGAAACACTTGCTGGAGTAGCTTTTCGCTGGGCAAGACTTTCAACGCAGCACCACAATTCGGGCAAGGAGCAGCAGAAAGGAAGACCATCTTTTGGTCCTGGCACCTTCTTCTGGGCGAGACGCCTATCCGCCTCTTCGCTCCCTGCAAGGCTGTAAGCTTGGCGCTGGTACTTGCAAGTGAGAAGGCAGGTGCAGAGAGCACCGCCGTCTGCCGGCGCTGTGCAGGCTGGAAAGGAAAGAGGGCTACCACTAGGATGTGCTGCAAATACAGGTTTCCACGCGTCGAGGGTAAGCTCCGGCTAAGCTCGTTGACCTCAAACTGTTCTCTGTGCGAGACTTAGCTGAGAAGCTTTCCGTTAAGATTCAGGCTACCACGCAGACCGAATGTGCTGCTACGTAGCGCTGAGAGAGAAAGTGCAGAGGCCAGGCGTGTTTGGGCAGAGGCAGCAGCCTGGAGGCTTTCGCTGCCAGCACCGTGCTCTCTGGGCGAGAAGCAGACGACTGTTCGTCTCCAGCTAAACGAAAGCGCGACCTGCTACGAAGAGCATAAGAACGAAGGCAGAGCAGCAGGCTGCTGTGCGAATCGCCCGGGCTGCAAGAGGAAGCGTGCGTGGCACTCGCTTGTTTGCGGATTCACTTTAGCAGTCGGAAGCAGAAAGTTCAACCTGCGGCTACTTGTGCTGCTACCTATTTCTCTTCCAGTATTCCCTGGAACCAATTCTGCTAGCTTCATGCTTGGAGATGCAGAGATGACAGTGGTAGATGCGGTGGAGAAGGGAAAAACAGAGTGCAGAGGACAGTTTCTGGTGCTTGACGTGAGGCAAGGGGAAGGTCCAGCCCAGCAGAGGCTGTTACCCCTGGAGCCTTTTTCTTTGGCAGCAGCTGCTGCAAGTGGGCAAGGGAGCTGCGAGAGTGAAGAAGGGGACGGTCCATCTAGCTGAGGAAAGAAGAAGCTCCCCGAGGCGCAGTGTGTTGTGCTCAGTTTCAAGGCTGCCTGGAGGAGGGGGGGACTTGAAGAACGCCTTCTTTCTGGACGCCTCCTCCTGGCTGTGCTCCAGCTGCATGCACTCTGCAGCACGGAAGGTTTAGGAACCTGCTGCTGGCCAGCTTGTGTCCAGGAGTGCAAGGGCTGCGCCTTCCTTGCTGAAGCAGCCAGAGCATTCTCAGCTGCATGTGCTTGTGAAGCAGCTCTTGGCTGGACATTTGAAATTGGCTCCCCTGAGTACATGAGCCCGGTGCCCAGCTGCTTGGTTCTTCGCCTTCTGTGCTCTGGACAGAAGTGAAGCCCAGCCATGGCTTGGAGCTTTGCCGCTCTTCAGCGTGAACACTGCACGCAGCCACAGTGTGCTGTGCAGGGATTTTCCTTCAGCTCGACGGACAAGCATTTTCTTGCTGTTTCACCGAGTGCAAACTGTCCGTGTAGCTCTCGCTCAGCGAAATGCGTTTGGAGAGAAACACTTGCTGGAGTAGCTTTTCGCTGGGCAAGACTTTCAACGCAGCACCACAATTCGGGCAAGGAGCAGCAGAAAGGAAGACCATCTTTTGGTCCTGGCACCTTCTTCTGGGCGAGACGCCTATCCGCCTCTTCGCTCCCTGCAAGGCTGTAAGCTTGGCGCTGGTACTTGCAAGTGAGAAGGCAGGTGCAGAGAGCACCGCCGTCTGCCGGCGCTGTGCAGGCTGGAAAGGAAAGAGGGCTACCACTAGGATGTGCTGCAAATACAGGTTTCCACGCGTCGAGGGTAAGCTCCGGCTAAGCTCGTTGACCTCAAACTGTTCTCTGTGCGAGACTTAGCTGAGAAGCTTTCCGTTAAGATTCAGGCTACCACGCAGACCGAATGTGCTGCTACGTAGCGCTGAGAGAGAAAGTGCAGAGGCCAGGCGTGTTTGGGCAGAGGCAGCAGCCTGGAGGCTTTCGCTGCCAGCACCGTGCTCTCTGGGCGAGAAGCAGACGACTGTTCGTCTCCAGCTAAACGAAAGCGCGACCTGCTACGAAGAGCATAAGAACGAAGGCAGAGCAGCAGGCTGCTGTGCGAATCGCCCGGGCTGCAAGAGGAAGCGTGCGTGGCACTCGCTTGTTTGCGGATTCACTTTAGCAGTCGGAAGCAGAAAGTTCAACCTGCGGCTACTTGTGCTGCTACCTATTTCTCTTCCAGTATTCCCTGGAACCAATTCTGCTAGCTTCATGCTTGGAGATGCAGAGATGACAGTGGTAGATGCGGTGGAGAAGGGAAAAACAGAGTGCAGAGGACAGTTTCTGGTGCTTGACGTGAGGCAAGGGGAAGGTTCAGCCCAGCAGAGGCTGTTACCCCTGGAGCCTTTTTCTTTGGCAGCAGCTGCTGCAAGTGGGCAAGGGAGCTGCGAGAGTGAAGAAGGGGACGGTCCATCTAGCTGAGGAAAGAAGAAGCTCCCCGAGGCGCAGTGTGTTGTGCTCAGTTTCAAGGCTGCCTGGAGGAGGGGGGGACTTGAAGAACGCCTTCTTTCTGGACGCCTCCTCCTGGCTGTGCTCCAGCTGCATGCACTCTGCAGCACGCAAGGTTTAGGAACCTGCTGCTGGCCAGCTTGTGTCCAGGAGTGCAAGGGCTGCGCCTTCCTTGCTGAAGCAGCCAGAGCATTCTCAGCTGCATGTGCTTGTGAAGCAGCTCTTGGCTGGACATTTGAAATTGGCTCCCCTGAGTACATGAGCCCGGTGCCCAGCTGCTTGGTTCTTCGCCTTCTGTGCTCTGGACAGAAGTGAAGCCCAGCCATGGCTTGGAGCTTTGCCGCTCTTCAGCGTGAACACTGCACGCAGCCACAGTGTGCTGTGCAGGGATTTTCCTTCAGCTCGACGGACAAGCATTTTCTTGCTGTTTCACCGAGTGCAAACTGTCCGTGTAGCTCTCGCTCAGCGAAATGCGTTTGGAGAGAAACACTTGCTGGAGTAGCTTTTCGCTGGGCAAGACTTTCAACGCAGCACCACAATTCGGGCAAGGAGCAGCAGAAAGGAAGACCATCTTTTGGTCCTGGCACCTTCTTCTGGGCGAGACGCCTATCCGCCTCTTCGCTCCCTGCAAGGCTGTAAGCTTGGCGCTGGTACTTGCAAGTGAGAAGGCAGGTGCAGAGAGCACCGCCGTCTGCCGGCGCTGTGCAGGCTGGAAAGGAAAGAGGGCTACCACTAGGATGTGCTGCAAATACAAGTTTCCACGCGTCGAGGGTAAGCTCCGGCTAAGCTCGTTGACCTCAAACTGTTCTCTGTGCGAGACTTAGCTGAGAAGCTTTCCGTTAAGATTCAGGCTACCACGCAGACCGAATGTGCTGCTACGTAGCGCTGAGAGAGAAAGTGCAGAGGCCAGGCGTGTTTGGGCAGAGGCAGCAGCCTGGAGGCTTTCGCTGCCAGCACCGTGCTCTCTGGGCGAGAAGCAGACGACTGTTCGTCTCCAGCTAAACGAAAGCGCGACCTGCTACGAAGAGCATAAGAACGAAGGCAGAGCAGCAGGCTGCTGTGCGAATCGCCCGGGCTGCAAGAGGAAGCGTGCGTGGCACTCGCTTGTTTGCGGATTCACTTTAGCAGTCGGAAGCAGAAAGTTCAACCTGCGGCTACTTGTGCTGTTACCTATTTCTCTTCCAGTATTCCCTGGAACCAATTCTGCTAGCTTCATGCTTGGAGATGCAGAGATGACAGTGGTAGATGCGGTGGAGAAGGGAAAAACAGAGTGCAGAGGACAGTTTCTGGTGCTTGACGTGAGGCAAGGGGAAGGTTCAGCCCAGCAGAGGCTGTTACCCCTGGAGCCTTTTTCTTTGGCAGCAGCTGCTGCAAGTGGGCAAGGGAGCTGCGAGAGTGAAGAAGGGGACGGTCCATCTAGCTGAGGAAAGAAGAAGCTCCCCGAGGCGCAGTGTGTTGTGCTCAGTTTCAAGGCTGCCTGGAGGAGGGGGGGACTTGAAGAACGCCTTCTTTCTGGACCCCTCCTCCTGGCTGTGCTCCAGCTGCATGCACTCTGCAGCACGGAAGGTTTAGGAACCTGCTGCTGGCCAGCTTGTGTCCAGGAGTGCAAGGGCTGCGCCTTCCTTGCTGAAGCAGCCAGAGCATTCTCAGCTGCATGTGCTTGTGAAGCAGCTCTTGGCTGGACATTTGAAATTGGCTCCCCTGAGTACATGAGCCCGGTGCCCAGCTGCTTGGTTCTTCGCCTTCTGTGCTCTGGACAGAAGTGAAGCCCAGCCATGGCTTGGAGCTTTGCCGCTCTTCAGCGTGAACACTGCACGCAGCCACAGTGTGCTGTGCAGGGATTTTCCTTCAGCTCGACGGACAAGCATTTTCTTGCTGTTTCACCGAGTGCAAACTGTCCGTGTAGCTCTCGCTCAGCGAAATGCGTTTGGAGAGAAACACTTGCTGGAGTAGCTTTTCGCTGGGCAAGACTTTCAACGCAGCACCACAATTCGGGCAAGGAGCAGCAGAAAGGAAGACCATCTTTTGGTCCTGGCACCTTCTTCTGGGCGAGACGCCTATCCGCCTCTTCGCTCCCTGCAAGGCTGTAAGCTTGGCGCTGGTACTTGCAAGTGAGAAGGCAGGTGCAGAGAGCACCGCCGTCTGCCGGCGCTGTGCAGGCTGGAAAGGAAAGAGGGCTACCACTAGGATGTGCTGCAAATACAAGTTTCCACGCGTCGAGGGTAAGCTCCGGCTAAGCTCGTTGACCTCAAACTGTTCTCTGTGCGAGACTTAGCTGAGAAGCTTTCCGTTAAGATTCAGGCTACCACGCAGACCGAATGTGCTGCTACGTAGCGCTGAGAGAGAAAGTGCAGAGGCCAGGCGTGTTTGGGCAGAGGCAGCAGCCTGGAGGCTTTCGCTGCCAGCACCGTGCTCTCTGGGCGAGAAGCAGACGACTGTTCGTCTCCAGCTAAACGAAAGCGCGACCTGCTACGAAGAGCATAAGAACGAAGGCAGAGCAGCAGGCTGCTGTGCGAATCGCCCGGGCTGCAAGAGGAAGCGTGCGTGGCACTCGCTTGTTTGCGGATTCACTTTAGCAGTCGGAAGCAGAAAGTTCAACCTGCGGCTACTTGTGCTGCTACCTATTTCTCTTCCAGTATTCCCTGGAACCAATTCTGCTAGCTTCATGCTTGGAGATGCAGAGATGACAGTGGTAGATGCGGTGGAGAAGGGAAAAACAGAGTGCAGAGGACAGTTTCTGGTGCTTGACGTGAGGCAAGGGGAAGGTTCAGCCCAGCAGAGGCTGTTACCCCTGGAGCCTTTTTCTTTGGCAGCAGCTGCTGCAAGTGGGCAAGGGAGCTGCGAGAGTGAAGAAGGGGACGGTCCATCTAGCTGAGGAAAGAAGAAGCTCCCCGAGGCGCAGTGTGTTGTGCTCAGTTTCAAGGCTGCCTGGAGGAGGGGGGGACTTGAAGAACGCCTTCTTTCTGGACGCCTCCTCCTGGCTGTGCTCCAGCTGCATGCACTCTGCAGCACGCAAGGTTTAGGAACCTGCTGCTGGCCAGCTTGTGTCCAGGAGTGCAAGGGCTGCGCCTTCCTTGCTGAAGCAGCCAGAGCATTCTCAGCTGCATGTGCTTGTGAAGCAGCTCTTGGCTGGACATTTGAAATTGGCTCCCCTGAGTACATGAGCCCGGTGCCCAGCTGCTTGGTTCTTCGCCTTCTGTGCTCTGGACAGAAGTGAAGCCCAGCCATGGCTTGGAGCTTTGCCGCTCTTCAGCGTGAACACTGCACGCAGCCACAGTGTGCTGTGCAGGGATTTTCCTTCAGCTCGACGGACAAGCATTTTCTTGCTGTTTCACCGAGTGCAAACTGTCCGTGTAGCTCTCGCTCAGCGAAATGCGTTTGGAGAGAAACACTTGCTGGAGTAGCTTTTCGCTGGGCAAGACTTTCAACGCAGCACCACAATTCGGGCAAGGAGCAGCAGAAAGGAAGACCATCTTTTGGTCCTGGCACCTTCTTCTGGGCGACACGCCTATCCGCCTCTTCGCTCCCTGCAAGGCTGTAAGCTTGGCGCTGGTACTTGCAAGTGAGAAGGCAGGTGCAGAGAGCACCGCCGTCTGCCGGCGCTGTGCAGGCTGGAAAGGAAAGAGGGCTACCACTAGGATGTGCTGCAAATACAGGTTTCCACGCGTCGAGGGTAAGCTCCGGCTAAGCTCGTTGACCTCAAACTGTTCTCTGTGCGAGACTTAGCTGAGAAGCTTTCCGTTAAGATTCAGGCTACCACGCAGACCGAATGTGCTGCTACGTAGCGCTGAGAGAGAAAGTGCAGAGGCCAGGCGTGTTTGGGCAGAGGCAGCAGCCTGGAGGCTTTCGCTGCCAGCACCGTGCTCTCTGGGCGAGAAGCAGACGACTGTTCGTCTCCAGCTAAACGAAAGCGCGACCTGCTACGAAGAGCATAAGAACGAAGGCAGAGCAGCAGGCTGCTGTGCGAATCGCCCGGGCTGCAAGAGGAAGCGTGCGTGGCACTCGCTTGTTTGCGGATTCACTTTAGCAGTCGGAAGCAGAAAGTTCAACCTGCGGCTACTTGTGCTGCTACCTATTTCTCTTCCAGTATTCCCTGGAACCAATTCTGCTAGCTTCATGCTTGGAGATGCAGAGATGACAGTGGTAGATGCGGTGGAGAAGGGAAAAACAGAGTGCAGAGGACAGTTTCTGGTGCTTGACGTGAGGCAAGGGGAAGGTTCAGCCCAGCAGAGGCTGTTACCCCTGGAGCCTTTTTCTTTGGCAGCAGCTGCTGCAAGTGGGCAAGGGAGCTGCGAGAGTGAAGAAGGGGACGGTCCATCTATCTGAGGAAAGAAGAAGCTCCCCGAGGCGCAGTGTGTTGTGCTCAGTTTCAAGGCTGCCTGGAGGAGGGGGGGACTTGAAGAACGCCTTCTTTCTGGACGCCTCCTCCTGGCTGTGCTCCAGCTGCATGCACTCTGCAGCACGGAAGGTTTAGGAACCTGCTGCTGGCCAGCTTGTGTCCAGGAGTGCAAGGGCTGCGCCTTCCTTTCTGAAGCAGCCAGAGCATTCTCAGCTGCATGTGCTTGTGAAGCAGCTCTTGGCTGGACATTTGAAATTGGCTCCCCTGAGTACATGAGCCCGGTGCCCAGCTGCTTGGTTCTTCGCCTTCTGTGCTCTGGACAGAAGTGAAGCCCAGCCATGGCTTGGAGCTTTGCCGCTCTTCAGCGTGAACACTGCACGCAGCCACAGTGTGCTGTGCAGGGATTTTCCTTCAGCTCGACGGACAAGCATTTTCTTGCTGTTTCACCGAGTGCAAACTGTCCGTGTAGCTCTCGCTCAGCGAAATGCGTTTGGAGAGAAACACTTGCTGGAGTAGCTTTTCGCTGGGCAAGACTTTCAACGCAGCACCACAATTCGGGCAAGGAGCAGGAGAAAGGAAGACCATCTTTTGGTCCTGGCACCTTCTTCTGGGCGAGACGCCTATCCGCCTCTTCGCTCCCTGCAAGGCTGTAAGCTTGGCGCTGGTACTTGCAAGTGAGAAGGCAGGTGCAGAGAGCACCGCCGTCTGCCGGCGCTGTGCAGGCTGGAAAGGAAAGAGGGCTACCACTAGGATGTGCTGCAAATACAGGTTTCCACGCGTCGAGGGTAAGCTCCGGCTAAGCTCGTTGACCTCAAACTGTTCTCTGTGCGAGACTTAGCTGAGAAGCTTTCCGTTAAGATTCAGGCTACCACGCAGACCGAATGTGCTGCTACGTAGCGCTGAGAGAGAAAGTGCAGAGGCCAGGCGTGTTTGGGCAGAGGCAGCAGCCTGGAGGCTTTCGCTGCCAGCACCGTGCTCTCTGGGCGAGAAGCAGACGACTGTTCGTCTCCAGCTAAACGAAAGCGCGACCTGCTACGAAGAGCATAAGAACGAAGGCAGAGCAGCAGGCTGCTGTGCGAATCGCCCGGGCTGCAAGAGGAAGCGTGCGTGGCACTCGCTTGTTTGCGGATTCACTTTAGCAGTCGGAAGCAGAAAGTTCAACCTGCGGCTACTTGTGCTGCTACCTATTTCTCTTCCAGTATTCCCTGGAACCAATTCTGCTAGCTTCATGCTTGGAGATGCAGAGATGACAGTGGTAGATGCGGTGGAGAAGGGAAAAACAGAGTGCAGAGGACAGTTTCTGGTGCTTGACGTGAGGCAAGGGGAAGGTTCAGCCCAGCAGAGGCTGTTACCCCTGGAGCCTTTTTCTTTGGCAGCAGCTGCTGCAAGTGGGCAAGGGAGCTGCGAGAGTGAAGAAGGGGACGGTCCATCTAGCTGAGGAAAGAAGAAGCTCCCCGAGGCGCAGTGTGTTGTGCTCAGTTTCAAGGCTGCCTGGAGGAGGGGGGGACTTGAAGAACGCCTTCTTTCTGGACGCCTCCTCCTGGCTGTGCTCCAGCTGCATGCACTCTGCAGCACGGAAGGTTTAGGAACCTGCTGCTGGCCAGCTTGTGTCCAGGAGTGCAAGGGCTGCGCCTTCCTTGCTGAAGCAGCCAGAGCATTCTCAGCTGCATGTGCTTGTGAAGCAGCTCTTGGCTGGACATTTGAAATTGGCTCCCCTGAGTACATGAGCCCGGTGCCCGGCTGCTTGGTTCTTCGCCTTCTATGCTCTGGACAGAAGTGAAGCCCAGCCATGGCTTGGAGCTTTGCCGCTCTTCAGCGTGAACACTGCACGCAGCCACAGTGTGCTGTGCAGGGATTTTCCTTCAGCTCGACGGACAAGCATTTTCTTGCTGTTTCACCGAGTGCAAACTGTCCGTGTAGCTCTCGCTCAGCGAAATGCGTTTGGAGAGAAACACTTGCTGGAGTAGCTTTTCGCTGGGCAAGACTTTCAACGCAGCACCACAATTCGGGCAAGGAGCAGCAGAAAGGAAGACCATCTTTTGGTCCTGGCACCTTCTTCTGGGCGACACGCCTATCCGCCTCTTCGCTCCCTGCAAGGCTGTAAGCTTGGCGCTGGTACTTGCAAGTGAGAAGGCAGGTGCAGAGAGCACCGCCGTCTGCCGGCGCTGTGCAGGCTGGAAAGGAAAGAGGGCTACCACTAGGATGTGCTGCAAATACAGGTTTCCACGCGTCGAGGGTAAGCTCCGGCTAAGCTCGTTGACCTCAAACTGTTCTCTGTGCGAGACTTAGCTGAGAAGCTTTCCGTTAAGATTCAGGCTACCACGCAGACCGAATGTGCTGCTACGTAGCGCTGAGAGAGAAAGTGCAGAGGCCAGGCGTGTTTGGGCAGAGGCAGCAGCCTGGAGGCTTTCGCTGCCAGCACCGTGCTCTCTGGGCGAGAAGCAGACGACTGTTCGTCTCCAGCTAAACGAAAGCGCGACCTGCTACGAAGAGCATAAGAACGAAGGCAGAGCAGCAGGCTGCTGTGCGAATCGCCCGGGCTGCAAGAGGAAGCGTGCGTGGCACTCGCTTGTTTGCGGATTCACTTTAGCAGTCGGAAGCAGAAAGTTCAACCTGCGGCTACTTGTGCTGCTACCTATTTCTCTTCCAGTATTCCCTGGAACCAATTCTGCTAGCTTCATGCTTGGAGATGCAGAGATGACAGTGGTAGATGCGGTGGAGAAGGGAAAAACAGAGTGCAGAGGACAGTTTCTGGTGCTTGACGTGAGGCAAGGGGAAGGTTCAGCCCAGCAGAGGCTGTTACCCCTGGAGCCTTTTTCTTTGGCAGCAGCTGCTGCAAGTGGGCAAGGGAGCTGCGAGAGTGAAGAAGGGGACGGTCCATCTAGCTGAGGAAAGAAGAAGCTCCCCGAGGCGCAGTGTGTTGTGCTCAGTTTCAAGGCTGCCTGGAGGAGGGGGGGACTTGAAGAACGCCTTCTTTCTGGACGCCTCCTCCTGGCTGTGCTCCAGCTGCATGCACTCTGCAGCACGGAAGGTTTAGGAACCTGCTGCTGGCCAGCTTGTGTCCAGGAGTGCAAGGGCTGCGCCTTCCTTGCTGAAGCAGCCAGAGCATTCTCAGCTGCATGTGCTTGTGAAGCAGCTCTTGGCTGGACATTTGAAATTGGCTCCCCTGAGTACATGAGCCCGGTGCCCGGCTGCTTGGTTCTTCGCCTTCTATGCTCTGGACAGAAGTGAAGCCCAGCCATGGCTTGGAGCTTTGCCGCTCTTCAGCGTGAACACTGCACGCAGCCACAGTGTGCTGTGCAGGGATTTTCCTTCAGCTCGACGGACAAGCATTTTCTTGCTGTTTCACCGAGTGCAAACTGTCCGTGTAGCTCTCGCTCAGCGAAATGCGTTTGGAGAGAAACACTTGCTGGAGTAGCTTTTCGCTGGGCAAGACTTTCAACGCAGCACCACAATTCGGGCAAGGAGCAGCAGAAAGGAAGACCATCTTTTGGTCCTGGCACCTTCTTCTGGGCGACACGCCTATCCGCCTCTTCGCTCCCTGCAAGGCTGTAAGCTTGGCGCTGGTACTTGCAAGTGAGAAGGCAGGTGCAGAGAGCACCGCCGTCTGCCGGCGCTGTGCAGGCTGGAAAGGAAAGAGGGCTACCACTAGGATGTGCTGCAAATACAGGTTTCCACGCGTCGAGGGTAAGCTCCGGCTAAGCTCGTTGACCTCAAACTGTTCTCTGTGCGAGACTTAGCTGAGAAGCTTTCCGTTAAGATTCAGGCTACCACGCAGACCGAATGTGCTGCTACGTAGCGCTGAGAGAGAAAGTGCAGAGGCCAGGCGTGTTTGGGCAGAGGCAGCAGCCTGGAGGCTTTCGCTGCCAGCACCGTGCTCTCTGGGCGAGAAGCAGACGACTGTTCAGCTAAACGAAAGCGCGACCTGCTACGAAGAGCATAAGAACGAAGGCAGAGCAGCAGGCTGCTGTGCGAATCGCCCGGGCTGCAAGAGGAAGCGTGCGTGGCACTCGCTTGTTTGCGGATTCACTTTAGCAGTCGGAAGCAGAAAGTTCAACCTGCGGCTACTTGTGCTGCTACCTATTTCTCTTCCAGTATTCCCTGGAACCAATTCTGCTAGCTTCATGCTTGGAGATGCAGAGATGACAGTGGTAGATGCGGTGGAGAAGGGAAAAACAGAGTGCAGAGGACAGTTTCTGGTGCTTGACGTGAGGCAAGGGGAAGGTCCAGCCCAGCAGAGGCTGTTACCCCTGGAGCCTTTTTCTTTGGCAGCAGCTGCTGCAAGTGGGCAAGGGAGCTGCGAGAGTGAAGAAGGGGACGGTCCATCTAGCTGAGGAAAGAAGAAGCTCCCCGAGGCGCAGTGTGTTGTGCTCAGTTTCAAGGCTGCCTGGAGGAGGGGGGGACTTGAAGAACGCCTTCTTTCTGGACGCCTCCTCCTGGCTGTGCTCCAGCTGCATGCACTCTGCAGCACGGAAGGTTTAGGAACCTGCTGCTGGCCAGCTTGTGTCCAGGAGTGCAAGGGCTGCGCCTTCCTTGCTGAAGCAGCCAGAGCATTCTCAGCTGCATGTGCTTGTGAAGCAGCTCTTGGCTGGACATTTGAAATTGGCTCCCCTGAGTACATGAGCCCGGTGCCCAGCTGCTTGGTTCTTCGCCTTCTGTGCTCTGGACAGAAGTGAAGCCCAGCCATGGCTTGGAGCTTTGCCGCTCTTCAGCGTGAACACTGCACGCAGCCACAGTGTGCTGTGCAGGGATTTTCCTTCAGCTCGACGGACAAGCATTTTCTTGCTGTTTCACCGAGTGCAAACTGTCCGTGTAGCTCTCGCTCAGCGAAATGCGTTTGGAGAGAAACACTTGCTGGAGTAGCTTTTCGCTGGGCAAGACTTTCAACGCAGCACCACAATTCGGGCAAGGAGCAGGAGAAAGGAAGACCATCTTTTGGTCCTGGCACCTTCTTCTGGGCGAGACGCCTATCCGCCTCTTCGCTCCCTGCAAGGCTGTAAGCTTGGCGCTGGTACTTGCAAGTGAGAAGGCAGGTGCAGAGAGCACCGCCGTCTGCCGGCGCTGTGCAGGCTGGAAAGGAAAGAGGGCTACCACTAGGATGTGCTGCAAATACAGGTTTGCACGCGTCGAGGGTAAGCTCCGGCTAAGCTCGTTGACCTCAAACTGTTCTCTGTGCGAGACTTAGCTGAGAAGCTTTCCGTTAAGATTCAGGCTACCACGCAGACCGAATATGCTGCTACGTAGCGCTGAGAGAGAAAGTGCAGAGGCCAGGCGTGTTTGGGCAGAGGCAGCAGCCTGGAGGCTTTCGCTGCCAGCACCGTGCTCTCTGGGCGAGAAGCAGACGACTGTTCGTCTCCAGCTAAACGAAAGCGCGACCTGCTACGAAGAGCATAAGAACGAAGGCAGAGCAGCAGGCTGCTGTGCGAATCGCCCGGGCTGCAAGAGGAAGCGTGCGTGGCACTCGCTTGTTTGCGGATTCACTTTAGCAGTCGGAAGCAGAAAGTTCAACCTGCGGCTACTTGTGCTGCTACTTATTTCTCTTCCAGTATTCCCTGGAACCAATTCTGCTAGCTTCATGCTTGGAGATGCAGAGATGACAGTGGTAGATGCGGTGGAGAAGGGAAAAACAGAGTGCAGAGGACAGTTTCTGGTGCTTGACGTGAGGCAAGGGGAAGGTTCAGCCCAGCAGAGGCTGTTACCCCTGGAGCCTTTTTCTTTGGCAGCAGCTGCTGCAAGTGGGCAAGGGAGCTGCGAGAGTGAAGAAGGGGACGGTCCATCTAGCTGAGGAAAGAAGAAGCTCCCCGAGGCGCAGTGTGTTGTGCTCAGTTGCAAGGCTGCCTGGAGGAGGGGGGGACTTGAAGAACGCCTTCTTTCTGGACGCCTCCTCCTGGCTGTGCTCCAGCTGCATGCACTCTGCAGCACGCAAGGTTTAGGAACCTGCTGCTGGCCAGCTTGTGTCCAGGAGTGCAAGGGCTGCGCCTTCCTTGCTGAAGCAGCCAGAGCATTCTCAGCTGCATGTGCTTGTGAAGCAGCTCTTGGCTGGACATTTGAAATTGGCTCCCCTGAGTACATGAGCCCGGTGCCCAGCTGCTTGGTTCTTCGCCTTCTGTGCTCTGGACAGAAGTGAAGCCCAGCCATGGCTTGGAGCTTTGCCGCTCTTCAGCGTGAACACTGCACGCAGCCACAGTGTGCTGTGCAGGGATTTTCCTTCAGCTCGACGGACAAGCATTTTCTTGCTGTTTCACCGAGTGCAAACTGTCCGTGTAGCTCTCGCTCAGCGAAATGCGTTTGGAGAGAAACACTTGCTGGAGTAGCTTTTCGCTGGGCAAGACTTTCAACGCAGCACCACAATTCGGGCAAGGAGCAGCAGAAAGGAAGACCATCTTTTGGTCCTGGCACCTTCTTCTGGGCGACACGCCTATCCGCCTCTTCGCTCCCTGCAAGGCTGTAAGCTTGGCGCTGGTACTTGCAAGTGAGAAGGCAGGTGCAGAGAGCACCGCCGTCTGCCGGCGCTGTGCAGGCTGGAAAGGAAAGAGGGCTACCACTAGGATGTGCTGCAAATACAGGTTTCCACGCGTCGAGGGTAAGCTCCGGCTAAGCTCGTTGACCTCAAACTGTTCTCTGTGCGAGACTTAGCTGAGAAGCTTTCCGTTAAGATTCAGGCTACCACGCAGACCGAATGTGCTGCTACGTAGCGCTGAGAGAGAAAGTGCAGAGGCCAGGCGTGTTTGGGCAGAGGCAGCAGCCTGGAGGCTTTCGCTGCCAGCACCGTGCTCTCTGGGCGAGAAGCAGACGACTGTTCGTCTCCAGCTAAACGAAAGCGCGACCTGCTACGAAGAGCATAAGAACGAAGGCAGAGCAGCAGGCTGCTGTGCGAATCGCCCGGGCTGCAAGAGGAAGCGTGCGTGGCACTCGCTTGTTTGCGGATTCACTTTAGCAGTCGGAAGCAGAAAGTTCAACCTGCGGCTACTTGTGCTGCTACCTATTTCTCTTCCAGTATTCCCTGGAACCAATTCTGCTAGCTTCATGCTTGGAGATGCAGAGATGACAGTGGTAGATGCGGTGGA
Source organism: Corvus hawaiiensis (assembly GCF_020740725.1). Classification (NCBI taxonomy): domain Eukaryota; kingdom Metazoa; phylum Chordata; class Aves; order Passeriformes; family Corvidae; genus Corvus; species Corvus hawaiiensis. Next base: position 10,238,382 of record NC_063216.1, read on the forward strand.
GAAGGGAAAAACAGAGTGCAGAGGACAGTTTCTGGTGCTTGACGTGAGGCAAGGGGAAGGTTCAGCCCAGCAGAGGCTGTTACCCCTGGAGCCTTTTTCTTTGGCAGCAGCTGCTGCAAGTGGGCAAGGGAGCTGCGAGAGTGAAGAAGGGGACGGTCCATCTAGCTGAGGAAAGAAGAAGCTCCCCGAGGCGCAGTGTGTTGTGCTCAGTTTCAAGGCTGCCTGGAGGAGGGGGGGACTTGAAGAACGCCTTCTTTCTGGACGCCTCCTCCTGGCTGTGCTCCAGCTGCATGCACTCTGCAGCACGGAAGGTTTAGGAACCTGCTGCTGGCCAGCTTGTGTCCAGGAGTGCAAGGGCTGCGCCTTCCTTGCTGAAGCAGCCAGAGCATTCTCAGCTGCATGTGCTTGTGAAGCAGCTCTTGGCTGGACATTTGAAATTGGCTCCCCTGAGTACATGAGCCCGGTGCCCAGCTGCTTGGTTCTTCGCCTTCTGTGCTCTGGACAGAAGTGAAGCCCAGCCATGGCTTGGAGCTTTGCCGCTCTTCAGCGTGAACACTGCACGCAGCCACAGTGTGCTGTGCAGGGATTTTCCTTCAGCTCGACGGACAAGCATTTTCTTGCTGTTTCACCGAGTGCAAACTGTCCGTGTAGCTCTCGCTCAGCGAAATGCGTTTGGAGAGAAACACTTGCTGGAGTAGCTTTTCGCTGGGCAAGACTTTCAACGCAGCACCACAATTCGGGCAAGGAGCAGCAGAAAGGAAGACCATCTTTTGGTCCTGGCACCTTCTTCTGGGCGAGACGCCTATCCGCCTCTTCGCTCCCTGCAAGGCTGTAAGCTTGGCGCTGGTACTTGCAAGTGAGAAGGCAGGTGCAGAGAGCACCGCCGTCTGCCGGCGCTGTGCAGGCTGGAAAGGAAAGAGGGCTACCACTAGGATGTGCTGCAAATACAGGTTTCCACGCGTCGAGGGTAAGCTCCGGCTAAGCTCGTTGACCTCAAACTGTTCTCTGTGCGAGACTTAGCTGAGAAGCTTTCCGTTAAGATTCAGGCTACCACGCAGACCGAATGTGCTGCTACGTAGCGCTGAGAGAGAAAGTGCAGAGGCCAGGCGTGTTTGGGCAGAGGCAGCAGCCTGGAGGCTTTCGCTGCCAGCACCGTGCTCTCTGGGCGAGAAGCAGACGACTGTTCGTCTCCAGCTAAACGAAAGCGCGACCTGCTACGAAGAGCATAAGAACGAAGGCAGAGCAGCAGGCTGCTGTGCGAATCGCCCGGGCTGCAAGAGGAAGCGTGCGTGGCACTCGCTTGTTTGCGGATTCACTTTAGCAGTCGGAAGCAGAAAGTTCAACCTGCGGCTACTTGTGCTGCTACCTATTTCTCTTCCAGTATTCCCTGGAACCAATTCTGCTAGCTTCATGCTTGGAGATGCAGAGATGACAGTGGTAGATGCGGTGGAGAAGGGAAAAACAGAGTGCAGAGGACAGTTTCTGGTGCTTGACGTGAGGCAAGGGGAAGGTCCAGCCCAGCAGAGGCTGTTACCCCTGGAGCCTTTTTCTTTGGCAGCAGCTGCTGCAAGTGGGCAAGGGAGCTGCGAGAGTGAAGAAGGGGACGGTCCATCTAGCTGAGGAAAGAAGAAGCTCCCCGAGGCGCAGTGTGTTGTGCTCAGTTTCAAGGCTGCCTGGAGGAGGGGGGGACTTGAAGAACGCCTTCTTTCTGGACGCCTCCTCCTGGCTGTGCTCCAGCTGCATGCACTCTGCAGCACGGAAGGTTTAGGAACCTGCTGCTGGCCAGCTTGTGTCCAGGAGTGCAAGGGCTGCGCCTTCCTTGCTGAAGCAGCCAGAGCATTCTCAGCTGCATGTGCTTGTGAAGCAGCTCTTGGCTGGACATTTGAAATTGGCTCCCCTGAGTACATGAGCCCGGTGCCCAGCTGCTTGGTTCTTCGCCTTCTGTGCTCTGGACAGAAGTGAAGCCCAGCCATGGCTTGGAGCTTTGCCGCTCTTCAGCGTGAACACTGCACGCAGCCACAGTGTGCTGTGCAGGGATTTTCCTTCAGCTCGACGGACAAGCATTTTCTTGCTGTTTCACCGAGTGCAAACTGTCCGTGTAGCTCTCGCTCAGCGAAATGCGTTTGGAGAGAAACACTTGCTGGAGTAGCTTTTCGCTGGGCAAGACTTTCAACGCAGCACCACAATTCGGGCAAGGAGCAGCAGAAAGGAAGACCATCTTTTGGTCCTGGCACCTTCTTCTGGGCGAGACGCCTATCCGCCTCTTCGCTCCCTGCAAGGCTGTAAGCTTGGCGCTGGTACTTGCAAGTGAGAAGGCAGGTGCAGAGAGCACCGCCGTCTGCCGGCGCTGTGCAGGCTGGAAAGGAAAGAGGGCTACCACTAGGATGTGCTGCAAATACAGGTTTCCACGCGTCGAGGGTAAGCTCCGGCTAAGCTCGTTGACCTCAAACTGTTCTCTGTGCGAGACTTAGCTGAGAAGCTTTCCGTTAAGATTCAGGCTACCACGCAGACCGAATGTGCTGCTACGTAGCGCTGAGAGAGAAAGTGCAGAGGCCAGGCGTGTTTGGGCAGAGGCAGCAGCCTGGAGGCTTTCGCTGCCAGCACCGTGCTCTCTGGGCGAGAAGCAGACGACTGTTCGTCTCCAGCTAAACGAAAGCGCGACCTGCTACGAAGAGCATAAGAACGAAGGCAGAGCAGCAGGCTGCTGTGCGAATCGCCCGGGCTGCAAGAGGAAGCGTGCGTGGCACTCGCTTGTTTGCGGATTCACTTTAGCAGTCGGAAGCAGAAAGTTCAACCTGCGGCTACTTGTGCTGCTACCTATTTCTCTTCCAGTATTCCCTGGAACCAATTCTGCTAGCTTCATGCTTGGAGATGCAGAGATGACAGTGGTAGATGCGGTGGAGAAGGGAAAAACAGAGTGCAGAGGACAGTTTCTGGTGCTTGACGTGAGGCAAGGGGAAGGTTCAGCCCAGCAGAGGCTGTTACCCCTGGAGCCTTTTTCTTTGGCAGCAGCTGCTGCAAGTGGGCAAGGGAGCTGCGAGAGTGAAGAAGGGGACGGTCCATCTAGCTGAGGAAAGAAGAAGCTCCCCGAGGCGCAGTGTGTTGTGCTCAGTTTCAAGGCTGCCTGGAGGAGGGGGGGACTTGAAGAACGCCTTCTTTCTGGACGCCTCCTCCTGGCTGTGCTCCAGCTGCATGCACTCTGCAGCACGCAAGGTTTAGGAACCTGCTGCTGGCCAGCTTGTGTCCAGGAGTGCAAGGGCTGCGCCTTCCTTGCTGAAGCAGCCAGAGCATTCTCAGCTGCATGTGCTTGTGAAGCAGCTCTTGGCTGGACATTTGAAATTGGCTCCCCTGAGTACATGAGCCCGGTGCCCAGCTGCTTGGTTCTTCGCCTTCTGTGCTCTGGACAGAAGTGAAGCCCAGCCATGGCTTGGAGCTTTGCCGCTCTTCAGCGTGAACACTGCACGCAGCCACAGTGTGCTGTGCAGGGATTTTCCTTCAGCTCGACGGACAAGCATTTTCTTGCTGTTTCACCGAGTGCAAACTGTCCGTGTAGCTCTCGCTCAGCGAAATGCGTTTGGAGAGAAACACTTGCTGGAGTAGCTTTTCGCTGGGCAAGACTTTCAACGCAGCACCACAATTCGGGCAAGGAGCAGCAGAAAGGAAGACCATCTTTTGGTCCTGGCACCTTCTTCTGGGCGAGACGCCTATCCGCCTCTTCGCTCCCTGCAAGGCTGTAAGCTTGGCGCTGGTACTTGCAAGTGAGAAGGCAGGTGCAGAGAGCACCGCCGTCTGCCGGCGCTGTGCAGGCTGGAAAGGAAAGAGGGCTACCACTAGGATGTGCTGCAAATACAAGTTTCCACGCGTCGAGGGTAAGCTCCGGCTAAGCTCGTTGACCTCAAACTGTTCTCTGTGCGAGACTTAGCTGAGAAGCTTTCCGTTAAGATTCAGGCTACCACGCAGACCGAATGTGCTGCTACGTAGCGCTGAGAGAGAAAGTGCAGAGGCCAGGCGTGTTTGGGCAGAGGCAGCAGCCTGGAGGCTTTCGCTGCCAGCACCGTGCTCTCTGGGCGAGAAGCAGACGACTGTTCGTCTCCAGCTAAACGAAAGCGCGACCTGCTACGAAGAGCATAAGAACGAAGGCAGAGCAGCAGGCTGCTGTGCGAATCGCCCGGGCTGCAAGAGGAAGCGTGCGTGGCACTCGCTTGTTTGCGGATTCACTTTAGCAGTCGGAAGCAGAAAGTTCAACCTGCGGCTACTTGTGCTGTTACCTATTTCTCTTCCAGTATTCCCTGGAACCAATTCTGCTAGCTTCATGCTTGGAGATGCAGAGATGACAGTGGTAGATGCGGTGGAGAAGGGAAAAACAGAGTGCAGAGGACAGTTTCTGGTGCTTGACGTGAGGCAAGGGGAAGGTTCAGCCCAGCAGAGGCTGTTACCCCTGGAGCCTTTTTCTTTGGCAGCAGCTGCTGCAAGTGGGCAAGGGAGCTGCGAGAGTGAAGAAGGGGACGGTCCATCTAGCTGAGGAAAGAAGAAGCTCCCCGAGGCGCAGTGTGTTGTGCTCAGTTTCAAGGCTGCCTGGAGGAGGGGGGGACTTGAAGAACGCCTTCTTTCTGGACCCCTCCTCCTGGCTGTGCTCCAGCTGCATGCACTCTGCAGCACGGAAGGTTTAGGAACCTGCTGCTGGCCAGCTTGTGTCCAGGAGTGCAAGGGCTGCGCCTTCCTTGCTGAAGCAGCCAGAGCATTCTCAGCTGCATGTGCTTGTGAAGCAGCTCTTGGCTGGACATTTGAAATTGGCTCCCCTGAGTACATGAGCCCGGTGCCCAGCTGCTTGGTTCTTCGCCTTCTGTGCTCTGGACAGAAGTGAAGCCCAGCCATGGCTTGGAGCTTTGCCGCTCTTCAGCGTGAACACTGCACGCAGCCACAGTGTGCTGTGCAGGGATTTTCCTTCAGCTCGACGGACAAGCATTTTCTTGCTGTTTCACCGAGTGCAAACTGTCCGTGTAGCTCTCGCTCAGCGAAATGCGTTTGGAGAGAAACACTTGCTGGAGTAGCTTTTCGCTGGGCAAGACTTTCAACGCAGCACCACAATTCGGGCAAGGAGCAGCAGAAAGGAAGACCATCTTTTGGTCCTGGCACCTTCTTCTGGGCGAGACGCCTATCCGCCTCTTCGCTCCCTGCAAGGCTGTAAGCTTGGCGCTGGTACTTGCAAGTGAGAAGGCAGGTGCAGAGAGCACCGCCGTCTGCCGGCGCTGTGCAGGCTGGAAAGGAAAGAGGGCTACCACTAGGATGTGCTGCAAATACAAGTTTCCACGCGTCGAGGGTAAGCTCCGGCTAAGCTCGTTGACCTCAAACTGTTCTCTGTGCGAGACTTAGCTGAGAAGCTTTCCGTTAAGATTCAGGCTACCACGCAGACCGAATGTGCTGCTACGTAGCGCTGAGAGAGAAAGTGCAGAGGCCAGGCGTGTTTGGGCAGAGGCAGCAGCCTGGAGGCTTTCGCTGCCAGCACCGTGCTCTCTGGGCGAGAAGCAGACGACTGTTCGTCTCCAGCTAAACGAAAGCGCGACCTGCTACGAAGAGCATAAGAACGAAGGCAGAGCAGCAGGCTGCTGTGCGAATCGCCCGGGCTGCAAGAGGAAGCGTGCGTGGCACTCGCTTGTTTGCAGATTCACTTTAGCAGTCGGAAGCAGAAAGTTCAACCTGCGGCTACTTGTGCTGCTACCTATTTCTCTTCCAGTATTCCCTGGAACCAATTCTGCTAGCTTCATGCTTGGAGATGCAGAGATGACAGTGGTAGATGCGGTGGAGAAGGGAAAAACAGAGTGCAGAGGACAGTTTCTGGTGCTTGACGTGAGGCAAGGGGAAGGTTCAGCCCAGCAGAGGCTGTTACCCCTGGAGCCTTTTTCTTTGGCAGCAGCTGCTGCAAGTGGGCAAGGGAGCTGCGAGAGTGAAGAAGGGGACGGTCCATCTAGCTGAGGAAAGAAGAAGCTCCCCGAGGCGCAGTGTGTTGTGCTCAGTTTCAAGGCTGCCTGGAGGAGGGGGGGACTTGAAGAACGCCTTCTTTCTGGACGCCTCCTCCTGGCTGTGCTCCAGCTGCATGCACTCTGCAGCACGGAAGGTTTAGGAACCTGCTGCTGGCCAGCTTGTGTCCAGGAGTGCAAGGGCTGCGCCTTCCTTTCTGAAGCAGCCAGAGCATTCTCAGCTGCATGTGCTTGTGAAGCAGCTCTTGGCTGGACATTTGAAATTGGCTCCCCTGAGTACATGAGCCCGGTGCCCAGCTGCTTGGTTCTTCGCCTTCTGTGCTCTGGACAGAAGTGAAGCCCAGCCATGGCTTGGAGCTTTGCCGCTCTTCAGCGTGAACACTGCACGCAGCCACAGTGTGCTGTGCAGGGATTTTCCTTCAGCTCGACGGACAAGCATTTTCTTGCTGTTTCACCGAGTGCAAACTGTCCGTGTAGCTCTCGCTCAGCGAAATGCGTTTGGAGAGAAACACTTGCTGGAGTAGCTTTTCGCTGGGCAAGACTTTCAACGCAGCACCACAATTCGGGCAAGGAGCAGGAGAAAGGAAGACCATCTTTTGGTCCTGGCACCTTCTTCTGGGCGAGACGCCTATCGGCCTCTTCGCTCCCTGCAAGGCTGTAAGCTTGGCGCTGGTACTTGCAAGTGAGAAGGCAGGTGCAGAGAGCACCGCCGTCTGCCGGCGCTGTGCAGGCTGGAAAGGAAAGAGGGCTACCACTAGGATGTGCTGCAAATACAGGTTTGCACGCGTCGAGGGTAAGCTCCGGCTAAGCTCGTTGACCTCAAACTGTTCTCTGTGCGAGACTTAGCTGAGAAGCTTTCCGTTAAGATTCAGGCTACCACGCAGACCGAATGTGCTGCTACGTAGCGCTGAGAGAGAAAGTGCAGAGGCCAGGCGTGTTTGGGCAGAGGCAGCAGCCTGGAGGCTTTCGCTGCCAGCACCGTGCTCTCTGGGCGAGAAGCAGACGACTGTTCGTCTCCAGCTAAACGAAAGCGCGACCTGCTACGAAGAGCATAAGAACGAAGGCAGAGCAGCAGGCTGCTGTGCGAATCGCCCGGGCTGCAAGAGGAAGCGTGCGTGGCACTCGCTTGTTTGCGGATTCACTTTAGCAGTCGGAAGCAGAAAGTTCAACCTGCGGCTACTTGTGCTGCTACCTATTTCTCTTCCAGTATTCCCTGGAACCAATTCTGCTAGCTTCATGCTTGGAGATGCAGAGATGACAGTGGTAGATGCGGTGGAGAAGGGAAAAACAGAGTGCAGAGGACAGTTTCTGGTGCTTGACGTGAGGCAAGGGGAAGGTTCAGCCCAGCAGAGGCTGTTACCCCTGGAGCCTTTTTCTTTGGCAGCAGCTGCTGCAAGTGGGCAAGGGAGCTGCGAGAGTGAAGAAGGGGACGGTCCATCTAGCTGAGGAAAGAAGAAGCTCCCCGAGGCGCAGTGTGTTGTGCTCAGTTTCAAGGCTGCCTGGAGGAGGGGGGGACTTGAAGAACGCCTTCTTTCTCGACGCCTCCTCCTGGCTGTGCTCCAGCTGCATGCACTCTGCAGCACGGAAGGTTTAGGAACCTGCTGCTGGCCAGCTTGTGTCCAGGAGTGCAAGGGCTGCGCCTTCCTTTCTGAAGCAGCCAGAGCATTCTCAGCTGCATGTGCTTGTGAAGCAGCTCTTGGCTGGACATTTGAAATTGGCTCCCCTGAGTACATGAGCCCGGTGCCCAGCTGCTTGGTTCTTCGCCTTCTGTGCTCTGGACAGAAGTGAAGCCCAGCCATGGCTTGGAGCTTTGCCGCTCTTCAGCGTGAACACTGCACGCAGCCACAGTGTGCTGTGCAGGGATTTTCCTTCAGCTCGACGGACAAGCATTTTCTTGCTGTTTCACCGAGTGCAAACTGTCCGTGTAGCTCTCGCTCAGCGAAATGCGTTTGGAGAGAAACACTTGCTGGGAGTAGCTTTTCGCTGGGCAAGACTTTCAACACAGCACCACAATTCGGGCAAGGAGCAGCAGAAAGGAAGACCATCTTTTGGTCCTGGCACCTTCTTCTGGGCGAGACGCCTATCCGCCTCTTCGCTCCCTGCAAGGCTGTAAGCTTGGCGCTGGTACTTGCAAGTGAGAAGGCAGGTGCAGAGAGCACCGCCGTCTGCCGGCGTTGTGCAGGCTGGAAAGGAAAGAGGGCTACCACTAGGATGTGCTGCAAATACAGGTTTGCACGCGTCGAGGGTAAGCTCCGGCTAAGCTCGTTGACCTCAAACTGTTCTCTGTGCGAGACTTAGCTGAGAAGCTTTCCGTTAAGATTCAGGCTACCACGCAGACCGAATGTGCTGCTACCTAGCGCTGAGAGAGAAAGTGCAGAGGCCAGGCGTGTTTGGGCAGAGGCAGCAGCCTGGAGGCTTTCGCTGCCAGCACCGTGCTCTCTGGGCGAGAAGCAGACGACTGTTCGTCTCCAGCTAAACGAAAGCGCGACCTGCTACGAAGAGCATAAGAACGAAGGCAGAGCAGCAGGCTGCTGTGCGAATCGCCCAGGCTGCAAGAGGAAGCGTGCGTGGCACTCGCTTGTTTGCGGATTCACTTTAGCAGTCGGAAGCAGAAAGTTCAACCTGCGGCTACTTGTGCTGCTACCTATTTCTCTTCCAGTATTCCCTGGAACCAATTCTGCTAGCTTCATGCTTGGAGATGCAGAGATGACAGTGGTAGATGCGGTGGAGAAGGGAAAAACAGAGTGCAGAGGACAGTTTCTGGTGCTTGACGTGAGGCAAGGGGAAGGTTCAGCCCAGCAGAGGCTGTTACCCCTGGAGCCTTTTTCTTTGGCAGCAGCTGCTGCAAGTGGGCAAGGGAGCTGCGAGAGTGAAGAAGGGGACGGTCCATCTAGCTGAGGAAAGAAGAAGCTCCCCGAGGCGCAGTTTGTTGCGCTCAGTTTCAAGGCTGCCTGGAGGAGGGGGGGACTTGAAGAACGCCTTCTTTCTGGACGCCTCCTCCTGGCTGTGCTCCAGCTGCATGCACTCTGCAGCACGGAAGGTTTAGGAACCTGCTGCTGGCCAGCTTGTGTCCAGGAGTGCAAGGGCTGCGCCTTCCTTTCTGAAGCAGCCAGAGCATTCTCAGCTGCATGTGCTTGTGAAGCAGCTCTTGGCTGGACAGTTGAAATTGGCTCCCCTGAGTACATGAGCCCGGTGCCCAGCTGCTTGGTTCTTCGCCTTCTGTGCTCTGGACAGAAGTGAAGCCCAGCCATGGCTTGGAGCTTTGCCGCTCTTCAGCGTGAACACTGCACGCAGCCACAGTGTGCTGTGCAGGGATTTTCCTTCAGCTCGACGGACAAGCATTTTCTTGCTGTTTCACCGAGTGCAAACTGTCCGTGTAGCTCTCGCTCAGCGAAATGCGTTTGGAGAGAAACACTTGCTGGAGTAGCTTTTCGCTGGGCAAGACTTTCAACACAGCACCACAATTCGGGCAAGGAGCAGCAGAAAGGAAGACCATCTTTTGGTCCTGGCACCTTCTTCTGGGCGAGACGCCTATCCGCCTCTTCGCTCCCTGCAAGGCTGTAAGCTTGGCGCTGGTACTTGCAAGGGAGAAGGCAGGTGCAGAGAGCACCGCCGTCTGCCGGCGCTGTGCAGGCTGGAAAGGAAAGAGGGCTACCACTAGGATGTGCTGCAAATACAGGTTTCCACGCGTCGAGGGTAAGCTCCGGCTAAGCTCGTTGACCTCAAACTGTTCTCTGTGCGAGACTTAGCTGAGAAGCTTTCCGTTAAGATTCAGGCTACCACGCAGACCGAATGTGCTGCTACCTAGCGCTGAGAGAGAAAGTGCAGAGGCCAGGCGTGTTTGGGCAGAGGCAGCAGCCTGGAGGCTTTCGCTGCCAGCACCGTGCTCTCTGGGCGAGAAGCAGACGACTGTTCGTCTCCAGCTAAACGAAAGCGCGACCTGCTACGAAGAGCATAAGAACGAAGGCAGAGCAGCAGGCTGCTGTGCGAATCGCCCAGGCTGCAAGAGGAAGCGTGCGTGGCACTCGCTTGTTTGCGGATTCACTTTAGCAGTCGGAAGCAGAAAGTTCAACCTGCGCCTACTTGTGCTGCTACCTATTTCTCTTCCAGTATTCCCTGGAACCAATTCTGCTAGCTTCATGCTTGGAGATGCAGAGATGACAGTGGTAGATGCGGTGGAGAAGGGAAAAACAGAGTGCAGAGGACAGTTTCTGGTGCTTGACGTGAGGCAAGGGGAAGGTTCAGCCCAGCAGAGGCTGTTACCCCTGGAGCCTTTTTCTTTGGCAGCAGCTGCTGCAAGTGGGCAAGGGAGCTGCGAGAGTGAAGAAGGGGACGGTCCATCTAGCTGAGGAAAGAAGAAGCTCCCCGAGGCGCAGTTTGTTGCGCTCAGTTTCAAGGCTGCCTGGAGGAGGGGGGGACTTGAAGAACGCCTTCTTTCTGGACGCCTCCTCCTGGCTGTGCTCCAGCTGCATGCACTCTGCAGCACGGAAGGTTTAGGAACCTGCTGCTGGCCAGCTTGTGTCCAGGAGTGCAAGGGCTGCGCCTTCCTTTCTGAAGCAGCCAGAGCATTCTCAGCTGCATGTGCTTGTGAAGCAGCTCTTGGCTGGACATTTGAAATTGGCTCCCCTGAGTACATGAGCCCGGTGCCCAGCTGCTTGGTTCTTCGCCTTCTGTGCTCTGGACAGAAGTGAAGCCCAGCCATGGCTTGGAGCTTTGCCGCTCTTCAGCGTGAACACTGCACGCAGCCACAGTGTGCTGTGCAGGGATTTTCCTTCAGCTCGACGGACAAGCATTTTCTTGCTGTTTCACCGAGTGCAAACTGTCCGTGTAGCTCTCGCTCAGCGAAATGCGTTTGGAGAGGAACACTTGCTGGAGTAGCTTTTCGCTGGGCAAGACTTTCAACACAGCACCACAATTCGGGCAAGGAGCAGCAGAAAGGAAGACCATCTTTTGGTCCTGGCACCTTCTTCTGGGCGAGACGCCTATCCGCCTCTTCGCTCCCTGCAAGGCTGTAAGCTTGGCGCTGGTACTTGCAAGGGAGAAGGCAGGTGCAGAGAGCACCGCCGTCTGCCGGCGCTGTGCAGGCTGGAAAGGAAAGAGGGCTACCACTAGGATGTGCTGCAAATACAGGTTTGCACGCGTCGAGGGTAAGCTCCGGCTAAGCTCGTTGACCTCAAACTGTTCTCTGTGCGAGACTTAGCTGAGAAGCTTTCCGTTAAGATTCAGGCTACCACGCAGACCGAATGTGCTGCTACCTAGCGCTGAAAGTGCAGAGGCCAGGCGTGTTTGGGCAGAGGCAGCAGCCTGGAGGCTTTCGCTGCCAGCACCGTGCTCTCTGGGCGAGAAGCAGACGACTGTTCGTCTCCAGCTAAACGAAAGCGCGACCTGCTACGAAGAGCATAAGAACGAAGGCAGAGCAGCAGGCTGCTGTGCGAATCGCCCAGGCTGCAAGAGGAAGCGTGCGTGGCACTCGCTTGTTTGCGGATTCACTTTAGCAGTCGGAAGCAGAAAGTTCAACCTGCGGCTACTTGTGCTGCTACCTATTTCTCTTCCAGTATTCCCTGGAACCAATTCTGCTAGCTTCATGCTTGGAGATGCAGAGATGACAGTGGTAGATGCGGTGGAGAAGGGAAAAACAGAGTGCAGAGGACAGTTTCTGGTGCTTGACGTGAGGCAAGGGGAAGGTTCAGCCCAGCAGAGGCTGTTACCCCTGGAGCCTTTTTCTTTGGCAGCAGCTGCTGCAAGTGGGCAAGGGAGCTGCGAGAGTGAAGAAGGGGACGGTCCATCTAGCTGAGGAAAGAAGAAGCTCCCCGAGGCGCAGTTTGTTGCGCTCAGTTTCAAGGCTGCCTGGAGGAGGGGGGGACTTGAAGAACGCCTTCTTTCTGGACGCCTCCTTCTGGCTGTGCTCCAGCTGCATGCACTCTGCAGCACGGAAGGTTTAGGAACCTGCTGCTGGCCAGCTTGTGTCCAGGAGTGCAAGGGCTGCGCCTTCCTTTCTGAAGCAGCCAGAGCATTCTCCGCTGCAGCTGTTTGTGAAGCAGCTCTTGGCTGGACATTTGAAATTGGCTCCCCTGAGTACATGAGCCCGGTGCCCAGCTGCTTGGTTCTTCGCCTTCTGTGCTCTGGACAGAAGTGAAGCCCAGCCATGGCTTGGAGCTTTGCCGCTCTTCAGCGTGAACACTGCACGCAGCCACAGTGTGCTGTGCAGGGATTTTCCTTCAGCTCGACGGACAAGCATTTTCTTGCTGTTTCACCGAGTGCAAACTGTCCGTGTAGCTCTCGCTCAGCGAAATGCGTTTGGAGAGGAACACTTGCTGGAGTAGCTTTTCGCTGGGCAAGACTTTCAACACAGCACCACAATTCGGGCAAGGAGCAGCAGAAAGGAAGACCATCTTTTGGTCCTGGCACCTTCTTCTGGGCGAGACGCCTATCCGCCTCTTCGCTCCCTGCAAGGCTGTAAGCTTGGCGCTGGTACTTGCAAGGGAGAAGGCAGGTGCAGAGAGCACCGCCGTCTGCCGGCGCTGTGCAGGCTGGAAAGGAAAGAGGGCTACCACTAGGATGTGCTGCAAATACAGGTTTGCACGCGTCGAGGGTAAGCTCCGGCTAAGCTCGTTGACCTCAAACTGTTCTCTGTGCGAGACTTAGCTGAGAAGCTTTCCGTTAAGATTCAGGCTACCACGCAGACCGAATGTGCTGCTACCTAGCGCTGAGAGAGAAAGTGCAGAGGCCAGGCGTGTTTGGGCAGAGGCAGCAGCCTGGAGGCTTTCGCTGCCAGCACCGTGCTCTCTGGGCGAGAAGCAGACGACTGTTCGTCTCCAGCTAAACGAAAGCGCGACCTGCTACGAAGAGCATAAGAACGAAGGCAGAGCAGCAGGCTGCTGTGCGAATCGCCCAGGCTGCAAGAGGAAGCGTGCGTGGCACTCGCTTGTTTGCGGATTCACTTTAGCAGTCGGAAGCAGAAAGTTCAACCTGCGGCTACTTGTGCTGCTACCTATTTCTCTTCCAGTATTCCCTGGAACCAATTCTGCTAGCTTCATGCTTGGAGATGCAGAGATGACAGTGGTAGATGCGGTGGAGAAGGGAAAAACAGAGTGCAGAGGACAGTTTCTGGTGCTTGACGTGAGGCAAGGGGAAGGTTCAGCCCAGCAGAGGCTGTTACCCCTGGAGCCTTTTTCTTTGGCAGCAGCTGCTGCAAGTGGGCAAGGGAGCTGCGAGAGTGAAGAAGGGGACGGTCCATCTAGCTGAGGAAAGAAGAAGCTCCCCGAGGCGCAGTTTGTTGCGCTCAGTTTCAAGGCTGCCTGGAGGAGGGGGGGACTTGAAGAACGCCTTCTTTCTGGACGCCTCCTCCTGGCTGTGCTCCAGCTGCATGCACTCTGCAGCACGGAAGGTTTAGGAACCTGCTGCTGGCCAGCTTGTGTCCAGGAGTGCAAGGGCTGCGCCTTCCTTTCTGAAGCAGCCAGAGCATTCTCAGCTGCAGCTGCTTGTGAAGCAGCTCTTGGCTGGACATTTGAAATTGGCTCCCCTGAGTACATGAGCCCGGTGCCCAGCTGCTTGGTTCTTCGCCTTCTGTGCTCTGGACAGAAGTGAAGCCCAGCCATGGCTTGGAGCTTTGCCGCTCTTCAGCGTGAACACTGCACGCAGCCACAGTGTGCTGTGCAGGGATTTTCCTTCAGCTCGACGGACAAGCATTTTCTTGCTGTTTCACCGAGTGCAAACTGTCCGTGTAGCTCTCGCTCAGCGAAATGCGTTTGGAGAGGAACACTTGCTGGAGTAGCTTTTCGCTGGGCAAGACTTTCAACACAGCACCACAATTCGGGCAAGGAGCAGCAGAAAGGAAGACCATCTTTTGGTCCTGGCACCTTCTTCTGGGCGAGACGCCTATCCGCCTCTTCGCTCCCTGCAAGGCTGTAAGCTTGGCGCTGGTACTTGCAAGTGAGAAGGCAGGTGCAGAGAGCACCGCCGTCTGCCGGCGTTGTGCAGGCTGGAAAGGAAAGAGGGCTACCACTAGGATGTGCTGCAAATACAGGTTTCCACGCGTCGAGGGTAAGCTCCGGCTAAGCTCGTTGACCTCAAACTGTTCTCTGTGCGAGACTTAGCTGAGAAGCTTTCCGTTAAGATTCAGGCTACCACGCAGACCGAATGTGCTGCTACCTAGCGCTGAGAGAGAAAGTGCAGAGGCCAGGCGTGTTTGGGCAGAGGCAGCAGCCTGGAGGCTTTCGCTGCCAGCACCGTGCTCTCTGGGCGAGAAGCAGACGACTGTTCGTCTCCAGCTAAACGAAAGCGCGACCTGCTACGAAGAGCATAAGAACGAAGGCAGAGCAGCAGGCTGCTGTGCGAATCGCCCAGGCTGCAAGAGGAAGCGTGCGTGGCACTCGCTTGTTTGCGGATTCACTTTAGCAGTCGGAAGCAGAAAGTTCAACCTGCGGCTACTTGTGCTGCTACCTATTTCTCTTCCAGTATTCCCTGGAACCAATTCTGCTAGCTTCATGCTTGGAGATGCAGAGATGACAGTGGTAGATGCGGTGGAGAAGGGAAAAACAGAGTGCAGAGGACAGTTTCTGGTGCTTGACGTGAGGCAAGGGGAAGGTTCAGCCCAGCAGAGGCTGTTACCCCTGGAGCCTTTTTCTTTGGCAGCAGCTGCTGCAAGTGGGCAAGGGAGCTGCGAGAGTGAAGAAGGGGACGGTCCATCTAGCTGAGGAAAGAAGAAGCTCCCCGAGGCGCAGTTTGTTGCGCTCAGTTTCAAGGCTGCCTGGAGGAGGGGGGGACTTGAAGAACGCCTTCTTTCTGGACGCCTCCTCCTGGCTGTGCTCCAGCTGCATGCACTCTGCAGCACGGAAGGTTTAGGAACCTGCTGCTGGCCAGCTTGTGTCCAGGAGTGCAAGGGCTGCGCCTTCCTTTCTGAAGCAGCCAGAGCATTCTCAGCTGCATGTGCTTGTGAAGCAGCTCTTGGCTGGACATTTGAAATTGGCTCCCCTGAGTACATGAGCCCGGTGCCCAGCTGCTTGGTTCTTCGCCTTCTGTGCTCTGGACAGAAGTGAAGCCCAGCCATGGCTTGGAGCTTTGCCGCTCTTCAGCGTGAACACTGCACGCAGCCACAGTGTGCTGTGCAGGGATTTTCCTTCAGCTCGACGGACAAGCATTTTCTTGCTGTTTCACCGAGTGCAAACTGTCCGTGTAGCTCTCGCTCAGCGAAATGCGTTTGGAGAGAAACACTTGCTGGAGTAGCTTTTCGCTGGGCAAGACTTTCAACACAGCACCACAATTCGGGCAAGGAGCAGCAGAAAGGAAGACCATCTTTTGGTCCTGGCACCTTCTTCTGGGCGAGACGCCTATCCGCCTCTTCGCTCCCTGCAAGGCTGTAAGCTTGGCGCTGGTACTTGCAAGGGAGAAGGCAGGTGCAGAGAGCACCGCCGTCTGCCGGCGCTGTGCAGGCTGGAAAGGAAAGAGGGCTACCACTAGGATGTGCTGCAAATACAGGTTTCCACGCGTCGAGGGTAAGCTCCGGCTAAGCTCGTTGACCTCAAACTGTTCTCTGTGCGAGACTTAGCTGAGAAGCTTTCCGTTAAGATTCAGGCTACCACGCAGACCGAATGTGCTGCTACCTAGCGCTGAGAGAGAAAGTGCAGAGGCCAGGCGTGTTTGGGCAGAGGCAGCAGCCTGGAGGCTTTCGCTGCCAGCACCGTGCTCTCTGGGCGAGAAGCAGACGACTGTTCGTCTCCAGCTAAACGAAAGCGCGACCTGCTACGAAGAGCATAAGAACGAAGGCAGAGCAGCAGGCTGCTGTGCGAATCGCCCAGGCTGCAAGAGGAAGCGTGCGTGGCACTCGCTTGTTTGCGGATTCACTTTAGCAGTCGGAAGCAGAAAGTTCAACCTGCGGCTACTTGTGCTGCTACCTATTTCTCTTCCAGTATTCCCTGGAACCAATTCTGCTAGCTTCATGCTTGGAGATGCAGAGATGACAGTGGTAGATGCGGTGGAGAAGGGAAAAACAGAGTGCAGAGGACAGTTTCTGGTGCTTGACGTGAGGCAAGGGGAAGGTTCAGCCCAGCAGAGGCTGTTACCCCTGGAGCCTTTTTCTTTGGCAGCAGCTGCTGCAAGTGGGCAAGGGAGCTGCGAGAGTGAAGAAGGGGACGGTCCATCTAGCTGAGGAAAGAAGAAGCTCCCCGAGGCGCAGTTTGTTGCGCTCAGTTTCAAGGCTGCCTGGAGGAGGGGGGGACTTGAAGAACGCCTTCTTTCTGGACGCCTCCTCCTGGCTGTGCTCCAGCTGCATGCACTCTGCAGCACGGAAGGTTTAGGAACCTGCTGCTGGCCAGCTTGTGTCCAGGAGTGCAAGGGCTGCGCCTTCCTTTCTGAAGCAGCCAGAGCATTCTCAGCTGCATGTGCTTGTGAAGCAGCTCTTGGCTGGACATTTGAAATTGGCTCCCCTGAGTACATGAGCCCGGTGCCCAGCTGCTTGGTTCTTCGCCTTCTGTGCTCTGGACAGAAGTGAAGCCCAGCCATGGCTTGGAGCTTTGCCGCTCTTCAGCGTGAACACTGCACGCAGCCACAGTGTGCTGTGCAGGGATTTTCCTTCAGCTCGACGGACAAGCATTTTCTTGCTGTTTCACCGAGTGCAAACTGTCCGTGTAGCTCTCGCTCAGCGAAATGCGTTTGGAGAGAAACACTTGCTGGAGTAGCTTTTCGCTGGGCAAGACTTTCAACACAGCACCACAATTCGGGCAAGGAGCAGCAGAAAGGAAGACCATCTTTTGGTCCTGGCACCTTCTTCTGGGCGAGACGCCTATCCGCCTCTTCGCTCCCTGCAAGGCTGTAAGCTTGGCGCTGGTACTTGCAAGTGAGAAGGCAGGTGCAGAGAGCACCGCCGTCTGCCGGCGCTGTGCAGGCTGGAAAGGAAAGAGGGCTACCACTAGGATGTGCTGCAAATACAGGTTTCCACGCGTCGAGGGTAAGCTCCGGCTAAGCTCGTTGACCTCAAACTGTTCTCTGTGCGAGACTTAGCTGAGAAGCTTTCCGTTAAGATTCAGGCTACCACGCAGACCGAATGTGCTGCTACCTAGCGCTGAAAGTGCAGAGGCCAGGCGTGTTTGGGCAGAGGCAGCAGCCTGGAGGCTTTCGCTGCCAGCACCGTGCTCTCTGGGCGAGAAGCAGACGACTGTTCGTCTCCAGCTAAACGAAAGCGCGACCTGCTACGAAGAGCATAAGAACGAAGGCAGAGCAGCAGGCTGCTGTGCGAATCGCCCAGGCTGCAAGAGGAAGCGTGCGTGGCACTCGCTTGTTTGCGGATTCACTTTAGCAGTCGGAAGCAGAAAGTTCAACCTGCGCCTACTTGTGCTGCTACCTATTTCTCTTCCAGTATTCCCTGGAACCAATTCTGCTAGCTTCATGCTTGGAGATGCAGAGATGACAGTGGTAGATGCGGTGGAGAAGGGAAAAACAGAGTGCAGAGGACAGTTTCTGGTGCTTGACGTGAGGCAAGGGGAAGGTTCAGCCCAGCAGAGGCTGTTACCCCTGGAGCCTTTTTCTTTGGCAGCAGCTGCTGCAAGTGGGCAAGGGAGCTGCGAGAGTGAAGAAGGGGACGGTCCATCTAGCTGAGGAAAGAAGAAGCTCCCCGAGGCGCAGTTTGTTGCGCTCAGTTTCAAGGCTGCCTGGAGGAGGGGGGGACTTGAAGAACGCCTTCTTTCTGGACGCCTCCTCCTGGCTGTGCTCCAGCTGCATGCACTCTGCAGCACGGAAGGTTTAGGAACCTGCTGCTGGCCAGCTTGTGTCCAGGAGTGCAAGGGCTGCGCCTTCCTTTCTGAAGCAGCCAGAGCATTCTCAGCTGCATGTGCTTGTGAAGCAGCTCTTGGCTGGACATTTGAAATTGGCTCCCCTGAGTACATGAGCCCGGTGCCCAGCTGCTTGGTTCTTCGCCTTCTGTGCTCTGGACAGAAGTGAAGCCCAGCCATGGCTTGGAGCTTTGCCGCTCTTCAGCGTGAACACTGCACGCAGCCACAGTGTGCTGTGCAGGGATTTTCCTTCAGCTCGACGGACAAGCATTTTCTTGCTGTTTCACCGAGTGCAAACTGTCCGTGTAGCTCTCGCTCAGCGAAATGCGTTTGGAGAGAAACACTTGCTGGAGTAGCTTTTCGCTGGGCAAGACTTTCAACACAGCACCACAATTCGGGCAAGGAGCAGCAGAAAGGAAGACCATCTTTTGGTCCTGGCACCTTCTTCTGGGCGAGACGCCTATCCGCCTCTTCGCTCCCTGCAAGGCTGTAAGCTTGGCGCTGGTACTTGCAAGTGAGAAGGCAGGTGCAGAGAGCACCGCCGTCTGCCGGCGTTGTGCAGGCTGGAAAGGAAAGAGGGCTACCACTAGGATGTGCTGCAAATACAGGTTTGCACGCGTCGAGGGTAAGCTCCGGCTAAGCTCGTTGACCTCAAACTGTTCTCTGTGCGAGACTTAGCTGAGAAGCTTTCCGTTAAGATTCAGGCTACCACGCAGACCGAATGTGCTGCTACCTAGCGCTGAGAGAGAAAGTGCAGAGGCCAGGCGTGTTTGGGCAGAGGCAGCAGCCTGGAGGCTTTCGCTGCCAGCACCGTGCTCTCTGGGCGAGAAGCAGACGACTGTTCGTCTCCAGCTAAACGAAAGCGCGACCTGCTACGAAGAGCATAAGAACGAAGGCAGAGCAGCAGGCTGCTGTGCGAATCGCCCAGGCTGCAAGAGGAAGCGTGCGTGGCACTCGCTTGTTTGCGGATTCACTTTAGCAGTCGGAAGCAGAAAGTTCAACCTGCGGCTACTTGTGCTGCTACCTATTTCTCTTCCAGTATTCCCTGGAACCAATTCTGCTAGCTTCATGCTTGGAGATGCAGAGATGACAGTGGTAGATGCGGTGGAGAAGGGAAAAACAGAGTGCAGAGGACAGTTTCTGGTGCTTGACGTGAGGCAAGGGGAAGGTTCAGCCCAGCAGAGGCTGTTACCCCTGGAGCCTTTTTCTTTGGCAGCAGCTGCTGCAAGTGGGCAAGGGAGCTGCGAGAGTGAAGAAGGGGACGGTCCATCTAGCTGAGGAAAGAAGAAGCTCCCCGAGGCGCAGTTTGTTGCGCTCAGTTTCAAGGCTGCCTGGAGGAGGGGGGGACTTGAAGAACGCCTTCTTTCTGGACGCCTCCTTCTGGCTGTGCTCCAGCTGCATGCACTCTGCAGCACGGAAGGTTTAGGAACCTGCTGCTGGCCAGCTTGTGTCCAGGAGTGCAAGGGCTGCGCCTTCCTTTCTGAAGCAGCCAGAGCATTCTCAGCTGCATGTGCTTGTGAAGCAGCTCTTGGCTGGACATTTGAAATTGGCTCCCCTGAGTACATGAGCCCGGTGCCCAGCTGCTTGGTTCTTCGCCTTCTGTGCTCTGGACAGAAGTGAAGCCCAGCCATGGCTTGGAGCTTTGCCGCTCTTCAGCGTGAACACTGCACGCAGCCACAGTGTGCTGTGCAGGGATTTTCCTTCAGCTCGACGGACAAGCATTTTCTTGCTGTTTCACCGAGTGCAAACTGTCCGTGTAGCTCTCGCTCAGCGAAATGCGTTTGGAGAGAAACACTTGCTGGAGTAGCTTTTCGCTGGGCAAGACTTTCAACACAGCACCACAATTCGGGCAAGGAGCAGCAGAAAGGAAGACCATCTTTTGGTCCTGGCACCTTCTTCTGGGCGAGACGCCTATCCGCCTCTTCGCTCCCTGCAAGGCTGTAAGCTTGGCGCTGGTACTTGCAAGTGAGAAGGCAGGTGCAGAGAGCACCGCCGTCTGCCGGCGTTGTGCAGGCTGGAAAGGAAAGAGGGCTACCACTAGGATGTGCTGCAAATACAGGTTTGCACGCGTCGAGGGTAAGCTCCGGCTAAGCTCGTTGACCTCAAACTGTTCTCTGTGCGAGACTTAGCTGAGAAGCTTTCCGTTAAGATTCAGGCTACCACGCAGACCGAATGTGCTGCTACCTAGCGCTGAGAGAGAAAGTGCAGAGGCCAGGCGTGTTTGGGCAGAGGCAGCAGCCTGGAGGCTTTCGCTGCCAGCACCGTGCTCTCTGGGCGAGAAGCAGACGACTGTTCGTCTCCAGCTAAACGAAAGCGCGACCTGCTACGAAGAGCATAAGAACGAAGGCAGAGCAGCAGGCTGCTGTGCGAATCGCCCAGGCTGCAAGAGGAAGCGTGCGTGGCACTCGCTTGTTTGCGGATTCACTTTAGCAGTCGGAAGCAGAAAGTTCAACCTGCGGCTACTTGTGCTGCTACCTATTTCTCTTCCAGTATTCCCTGGAACCAATTCTGCTAGCTTCATGCTTGGAGATGCAGAGATGACAGTGGTAGATGCGGTGGAGAAGGGAAAAACAGAGTGCAGAGGACAGTTTCTGGTGCTTGACGTGAGGCAAGGGGAAGGTTCAGCCCAGCAGAGGCTGTTACCCCTGGAGCCTTTTTCTTTGGCAGCAGCTGCTGCAAGTGGGCAAGGGAGCTGCGAGAGTGAAGAAGGGGACGGTCCATCTAGCTGAGGAAAGAAGAAGCTCCCCGAGGCGCAGTTTGTTGCGCTCAGTTTCAAGGCTGCCTGGAGGAGGGGGGGACTTGAAGAACGCCTTCTTTCTGGACGCCTCCTTCTGGCTGTGCTCCAGCTGCATGCACTCTGCAGCACGGAAGGTTTAGGAACGTGCTGCTGGCCAGCTTGTGTCCAGGAGTGCAAGGGCTGCGCCTTCCTTTCTGAAGCAGCCAGAGCATTCTCAGCTGCATGTGCTTGTGAAGCAGCTCTTGGCTGGACATTTGAAATTGGCTCCCCTGAGTACATGAGCCCGGTGCCCAGCTGCTTGGTTCTTCGCCTTCTGTGCTCTGGACAGAAGTGAAGCCCAGCCATGGCTTGGAGCTTTGCCGCTCTTCAGCGTGAACACTGCACGCAGCCACAGTGTGCTGTGCAGGGATTTTCCTTCAGCTCGACGGACAAGCATTTTCTTGCTGTTTCACCGAGTGCAAACTGTCCGTGTAGCTCTCGCTCAGCGAAATGCGTTTGGAGAGAAACACTTGCTGGAGTAGCTTTTCGCTGGGCAAGACTTTCAACACAGCACCACAATTCGGGCAAGGAGCAGCAGAAAGGAAGACCATCTTTTGGTCCTGGCACCTTCTTCTGGGCGAGACGCCTATCCGCCTCTTCGCTCCCTGCAAGGCTGTAAGCTTGGCGCTGGTACTTGCAAGTGAGAAGGCAGGTGCAGAGAGCACCGCCGTCTGCCGGCGCTGTGCAGGCTGGAAAGGAAAGAGGGCTACCACTAGGATGTGCTGCAAATACAGGTTTGCACGCGTCGAGGGTAAGCTCCGGCTAAGCTCGTTGACCTCAAACTGTTCTCTGTGCGAGACTTAGCTGAGAAGCTTTCCGTTAAGATTCAGGCTACCACGCAGACCGAATGTGCTGCTACCTAGCGCTGAGAGAGAAAGTGCAGAGGCCAGGCGTGTTTGGGCAGAGGCAGCAGCCTGGAGGCTTTCGCTGCCAGCACCGTGCTCTCTGGGCGAGAAGCAGACGACTGTTCGTCTCCAGCTAAACGAAAGCGCGACCTGCTACGAAGAGCATAAGAACGAAGGCAGAGCAGCAGGCTGCTGTGCGAATCGCCCAGGCTGCAAGAGGAAGCGTGCGTGGCACTCGCTTGTTTGCGGATTCACTTTAGCAGTCGGAAGCAGAAAGTTCAACCTGCGGCTACTTGTGCTGCTACCTATTTCTCTTCCAGTATTCCCTGGAACCAATTCTGCTAGCTTCATGCTTGGCGATGCAGAGATGACAGTGGTAGATGCGGTGGAGAAGGGAAAAACAGAGTGCAGAGGACAGTTTCTGGTGCTTGACGTGAGGCAAGGGGAAGGTTCAGCCCAGCAGAGGCTGTTACCCCTGGAGCCTTTTTCTTTGGCAGCAGCTGCTGCAAGTGGGCAAGGGAGCTGCGAGAGTGAAGAAGGGGACGGTCCATCTAGCTGAGGAAAGAAGAAGCTCCCCGAGGCGCAGTTTGTTGTGCTCAGTTTCAAGGCTGCCTGGAGGAGGGGGGGACTTGAAGAACGCCTTCTTTCTGGACGCCTCCTCCTGGCTGTGCTCCAGCTGCATGCACTCTGCAGCACGGAAGGTTTAGGAACGTGCTGCTGGCCAGCTTGTGTCCAGGAGTGCAAGGGCTGCGCCTTCCTTTCTGAAGCAGCCAGAGCATTCTCAGCTGCATGTGCTTGTGAAGCAGCTCTTGGCTGGACATTTGAAATTGGCTCCCCTGAGTACATGAGCCCGGTGCCCAGCTGCTTGGTTCTTCGCCTTCTGTGCTCTGGACAGAAGTGAAGCCCAGCCATGGCTTGGAGCTTTGCCGCTCTTCAGCGTGAACACTGCACGCAGCCACAGTGTGCTGTGCAGGGATTTTCCTTCAGCTCGACGGACAAGCATTTTCTTGCTGTTTCACCGAGTGCAAACTGTCCGTGTAGCTCTCGCTCAGCGAAATGCGTTTGGAGAGAAACACTTGCTGGAGTAGCTTTTCGCTGGGCAAGACTTTCAACACAGCACCACAATTCGGGCAAGGAGCAGCAGAAAGGAAGACCATCTTTTGGTCCTGGCACCTTCTTCTGGGCGAGACGCCTATCCGCCTCTTCGCTCCCTGCAAGGCTGTAAGCTTGGCGCTGGTACTTGCAAGTGAGAAGGCAGGTGCAGAGAGCACCGCCGTCTGCCGGCGCTGTGCAGGCTGGAAAGGAAAGAGGGCTACCACTAGGATGTGCTGCAAATACAGGTTTGCACGCGTCGAGGGTAAGCTCCGGCTAAGCTCGTTGACCTCAAACTGTTCTCTGTGCGAGACTTAGCTGAGAAGCTTTCCGTTAAGATTCAGGCTACCACGCAGACCGAATGTGCTGCTACCTAGCGCTGAGAGAGAAAGTGCAGAGGCCAGGCGTGTTTGGGCAGAGGCAGCAGCCTGGAGGCTTTCGCTGCCAGCACCGTGCTCTCTGGGCGAGAAGCAGACGACTGTTCGTCTCCAGCTAAACGAAAGCGCGACCTGCTACGAAGAGCATAAGAACGAAGGCAAAGCAGCAGGCTGCTGTGCGAATCGCCCAGGCTGCAAGAGGAAGCGTGCGTGGCACTCGCTTGTTTGCGGATTCACTTTAGCAGTCGGAAGCAGAAAGTTCAACCTGCGGCTACTTGTGCTGCTACCTATTTCTCTTCCAGTATTCCCTGGAACCAATTCTGCTAGCTTCATGCTTGGAGATGCAGAGATGACAGTGGTAGATGCGGTGGAGAAGGGAAAAACAGAGTGCAGAGGACAGTTTCTGGTGCTTGACGTGAGGCAAGGGGAAGGTTCAGCCCAGCAGAGGCTGTTACCCCTGGAGCCTTTTTCTTTGGCAGCAGCTGCTGCAAGTGGGCAAGGGAGCTGCGAGAGTGAAGAAGGGGACGGTCCATCTAGCTGAGGAAAGAAGAAGCTCCCCGAGGCGCAGTTTGTTGCGCTCAGTTTCAAGGCTGCCTGGAGGAGGGGGGGACTTGAAGAACGCCTTCTTTCTGGACGCCTCCTCCTGGCTGTGCTCCAGCTGCATGCACTCTGCAGCACGGAAGGTTTAGGAACCTGCTGCTGGCCAGCTTGTGTCCAGGAGTGCAAGGGCTGCGCCTTCCTTTCTGAAGCAGCCAGAGCATTCTCAGCTGCATGTGCTTGTGAAGCAGCTCTTGGCTGGACATTTGAAATTGGCTCCCCTGAGTACATGAGCCCGGTGCCCAGCTGCTTGGTTCTTCGCCTTCTGTGCTCTGGACAGAAGTGAAGCCCAGCCATGGCTTGGAGCTTTGCCGCTCTTCAGCGTGAACACTGCACGCAGCCACAGTGTGCTGTGCAGGGATTTTCCTTCAGCTCGACGGACAAGCATTTTCTTGCTGTTTCACCGAGTGCAAACTGTCCGTGTAGCTCTCGCTCAGCGAAATGCGTTTGGAGAGAAACACTTGCTGGAGTAGCTTTTCGCTGGGCAAGACTTTCAACACAGCACCACAATTCGGGCAAGGAGCAGCAGAAAGGAAGACCATCTTTTGGTCCTGGCACCTTCTTCTGGGCGAGACGCCTATCCGCCTCTTCGCTCCCTGCAAGGCTGTAAGCTTGGCGCTGGTACTTGCAAGTGAGAAGGCAGGTGCAGAGAGCACCGCCGTCTGCCGGCGTTGTGCAGGCTGGAAAGGAAAGAGGGCTACCACTAGGATGTGCTGCAAATACAGGTTTGCACGCGTCGAGGGTAAGCTCCGGCTAAGCTCGTTGACCTCAAACTGTTCTCTGTGCGAGACTTAGCTGAGAAGCTTTCCGTTAAGATTCAGGCTACCACGCAGACCGAATGTGCTGCTACCTAGCGCTGAGAGAGAAAGTGCAGAGGCCAGGCGTGTTTGGGCAGAGGCAGCAGCCTGGAGGCTTTCGCTGCCAGCACCGTGCTCTCTGGGCGAGAAGCAGACGACTGTTCGTCTCCAGCTAAACGAAAGCGCGACCTGCTACGAAGAGCATAAGAACGAAGGCAGAGCAGCAGGCTGCTGTGCGAATCGCCCAGGCTGCAAGAGGAAGCGTGCGTGGCACTCGCTTGTTTGCGGATTCACTTTAGCAGTCGGAAGCAGAAAGTTCAACCTGCGGCTACTTGTGCTGCTACCTATTTCTCTTCCAGTATTCCCTGGAACCAATTCTGCTAGCTTCATGCTTGGCGATGCAGAAATGACAGTGGTAGATGCGGTGGAGAAGGGAAAAACAGAGTGCAGAGGACAGTTTCTGGTGCTTGACGTGAGGCAAGGGGAAGGTTCAGCCCAGCAGAGGCTGTTACCCCTGGAGCCTTTTTCTTTGGCAGCAGCTGCTGCAAGTGGGCAAGGGAGCTGCGAGAGTGAAGAAGGGGACGGTCCATCTAGCTGAGGAAAGAAGAAGCTCCCCGAGGCGCAGTTTGTTGCGCTCAGTTTCAAGGCTGCCTGGAGGAGGGGGGGACTTGAAGAACGCCTTCTTTCTGGACGCCTCCTCCTGGCTGTGCTCCAGCTGCATGCACTCTGCAGCACGGAAGGTTTAGGAACCTGCTGCTGGCCAGCTTGTGTCCAGGAGTGCAAGGGCTGCGCCTTCCTTTCTGAAGCAGCCAGAGCATTCTCAGCTGCATGTGCTTGTGAAGCAGCTCTTGGCTGGACATTTGAAATTGGCTCCCCTGAGTACATGAGCCCGGTGCCCAGCTGCTTGGTTCTTCGCCTTCTGTGCTCTGGACAGAAGTGAAGCCCAGCCATGGCTTGGAGCTTTGCCGCTCTTCAGCGTGAACACTGCACGCAGCCACAGTGTGCTGTGCAGGGATTTTCCTTCAGCTCGACGGACAAGCATTTTCTTGCTGTTTCACCGAGTGCAAACTGTCCGTGTAGCTCTCGCTCAGCGAAATGCGTTTGGAGAGAAACACTTGCTGGAGTAGCTTTTCGCTGGGCAAGACTTTCAACACAGCACCACAATTCGGGCAAGGAGCAGCAGAAAGGAAGACCATCTTTTGGTCCTGGCACCTTCTTCTGGGCGAGACGCCTATCCGCCTCTTCGCTCCCTGCAAGGCTGTAAGCTTGGCGCTGGTACTTGCAAGTGAGAAGGCAGGTGCAGAGAGCACCGCCGTCTGCCGGCGCTGTGCAGGCTGGAAAGGAAAGAGGGCTACCACTAGGATGTGCTGCAAATACAGGTTTGCACGCGTCGAGGGTAAGCTCCGGCTAAGCTCGTTGACCTCAAACTGTTCTCTGTGCGAGACTTAGCTGAGAAGCTTTCCGTTAAGATTCAGGCTACCACGCAGACCGAATGTGCTGCTACCTAGCGCTGAGAGAGAAAGTGCAGAGGCCAGGCGTGTTTGGGCAGAGGCAGCAGCCTGGAGGCTTTCGCTGCCAGCACCGTGCTCTCTGGGCGAGAAGCAGACGACTGTTCGTCTCCAGCTAAACGAAAGCGCGACCTGCTACGAAGAGCATAAGAACGAAGGCAGAGCAGCAGGCTGCTGTGCGAATCGCCCAGGCTGCAAGAGGAAGCGTGCGTGGCACTCGCTTGTTTGCGGATTCACTTTAGCAGTCGGAAGCAGAAAGTTCAACCTGCGGCTACTTGTGCTGCTACCTATTTCTCTTCCAGTATTCCCTGGAACCAATTCTGCTAGCTTCATGCTTGGAGATGCAGAGATGACAGTGGTAGATGCGGTGGAGAAGGGAAAAACAGAGTGCAGAGGACAGTTTCTGGTGCTTGACGTGAGGCAAGGGGAAGGTTCAGCCCAGCAGAGCCTGTTACCCCTGGAGCCTTTTTCTTTGGCAGCAGCTGCTGCAAGTGGGCAAGGGAGCTGCGAGAGTGAAGAAGGGGACGGTCCATCTAGCTGAGGAAAGAAGAAGCTCCCCGAGGCGCAGTTTGTTGCGCTCAGTTTCAAGGCTGCCTGGAGGAGGGGGGGACTTGAAGAACGCCTTCTTTCTGGACGCCTCCTTCTGGCTGTGCTCCAGCTGCATGCACTCTGCAGCACGGAAGGTTTAGGAACCTGCTGCTGGCCAGCTTGTGTCCAGGAGTGCAAGGGCTGCGCCTTCCTTTCTGAAGCAGCCAGAGCATTCTCAGCTGCATGTGCTTGTGAAGCAGCTCTTGGCTGGACATTTGAAATTGGCTCCCCTGAGTACATGAGCCCGGTGCCCAGCTGCTTGGTTCTTCGCCTTCTGTGCTCTGGACAGAAGTGAAGCCCAGCCATGGCTTGGAGCTTTGCCGCTCTTCAGCGTGAACACTGCACGCAGCCACAGTGTGCTGTGCAGGGATTTTCCTTCAGCTCGACGGACAAGCATTTTCTTGCTGTTTCACCGAGTGCAAACTGTCCGTGTAGCTCTCGCTCAGCGAAATGCGTTTGGAGAGAAACACTTGCTGGAGTAGCTTTTCGCTGGGCAAGACTTTCAACACAGCACCACAATTCGGGCAAGGAGCAGCAGAAAGGAAGACCATCTTTTGGTCCTGGCACCTTCTTCTGGGCGAGACGCCTATCCGCCTCTTCGCTCCCTGCAAGGCTGTAAGCTTGGCGCTGGTACTTGCAAGTGAGAAGGCAGGTGCAGAGAGCACCGCCGTCTGCCGGCGCTGTGCAGGCTGGAAAGGAAAGAGGGCTACCACTAGGATGTGCTGCAAATACAGGTTTGCACGCGTCGAGGGTAAGCTCCGGCTAAGCTCGTTGACCTCAAACTGTTCTCTGTGCGAGACTTAGCTGAGAAGCTTTCCGTTAAGATTCAGGCTACCACGCAGACCGAATGTGCTGCTACCTAGCGCTGAGAGAGAAAGTGCAGAGGCCAGGCGTGTTTGGGCAGAGGCAGCAGCCTGGAGGCTTTCGCTGCCAGCACCGTGCTCTCTGGGCGAGAAGCAGACGACTGTTCGTCTCCAGCTAAACGAAAGCGCGACCTGCTACGAAGAGCATAAGAACGAAGGCAGAGCAGCAGGCTGCTGTGCGAATCGCCCAGGCTGCAAGAGGAAGCGTGCGTGGCACTCGCTTGTTTGCGGATTCACTTTAGCAGTCGGAAGCAGAAAGTTCAACCTGCGGCTACTTGTGCTGCTACCTATTTCTCTTCCAGTATTCCCTGGAACCAATTCTGCTAGCTTCATGCTTGGAGATGCAGAGATGACAGTGGTAGATGCGGTGGAGAAGGGAAAAACAGAGTGCAGAGGACAGTTTCTGGTGCTTGACGTGAGGCAAGGGGAAGGTTCAGCCCAGCAGAGCCTGTTACCCCTGGAGCCTTTTTCTTTGGCAGCAGCTGCTGCAAGTGGGCAAGGGAGCTGCGAGAGTGAAGAAGGGGACGGTCCATCTAGCTGAGGAAAGAAGAAGCTCCCCGAGGCGCAGTTTGTTGCGCTCAGTTTCAAGGCTGCCTGGAGGAGGGGGGGACTTGAAGAACGCCTTCTTTCTGGACGCCTCCTTCTGGCTGTGCTCCAGCTGCATGCACTCTGCAGCACGGAAGGTTTAGGAACCTGCTGCTGGCCAGCTTGTGTCCAGGAGTGCAAGGGCTGCGCCTTCCTTTCTGAAGCAGCCAGAGCATTCTCAGCTGCATGTGCTTGTGAAGCAGCTCTTGGCTGGACATTTGAAATTGGCTCCCCTGAGTACATGAGCCCGGTGCCCAGCTGCTTGGTTCTTCGCCTTCTGTGCTCTGGACAGAAGTGAAGCCCAGCCATGGCTTGGAGCTTTGCCGCTCTTCAGCGTGAACACTGCACGCAGCCACAGTGTGCTGTGCAGGGATTTTCCTTCAGCTCGACGGACAAGCATTTTCTTGCTGTTTCACCGAGTGCAAACTGTCCGTGTAGCTCTCGCTCAGCGAAATGCGTTTGGAGAGAAACACTTGCTGGAGTAGCTTTTCGCTGGGCAAGACTTTCAACACAGCACCACAATTCGGGCAAGGAGCAGCAGAAAGGAAGACCATCTTTTGGTCCTGGCACCTTCTTCTGGGCGAGACGCCTATCCGCCTCTTCGCTCCCTGCAAGGCTGTAAGCTTGGCGCTGGTACTTGCAAGTGAGAAGGCAGGTGCAGAGAGCACCGCCGTCTGCCGGCGCTGTGCAGGCTGGAAAGGAAAGAGGGCTACCACTAGGATGTGCTGCAAATACAGGTTTGCACGCGTCGAGGGTAAGCTCCGGCTAAGCTCGTTGACCTCAAACTGTTCTCTGTGCGAGACTTAGCTGAGAAGCTTTCCGTTAAGATTCAGGCTACCACGCAGACCGAATGTGCTGCTACCTAGCGCTGAGAGAGAAAGTGCAGAGGCCAGGCGTGTTTGGGCAGAGGCAGCAGCCTGGAGGCTTTCGCTGCCAGCACCGTGCTCTCTGGGCGAGAAGCAGACGACTGTTCGTCTCCAGCTAAACGAAAGCGCGACCTGCTACGAAGAGCATAAGAACGAAGGCAAAGCAGCAGGCTGCTGTGCGAATCGCCCAGGCTGCAAGAGGAAGCGTGCGTGGCACTCGCTTGTTTGCGGATTCACTTTAGCAGTCGGAAGCAGAAAGTTCAACCTGCGGCTACTTGTGCTGCTACCTATTTCTCTTCCAGTATTCCCTGGAACCAATTCTGCTAGCTTCATGCTTGGAGATGCAGAGATGACAGTGGTAGATGCGGTGGAGAAGGGAAAAACAGAGTGCAGAGGACAGTTTCTGGTGCTTGACGTGAGGCAAGGGGAAGGTTCAGCCCAGCAGAGGCTGTTACCCCTGGAGCCTTTTTCTTTGGCAGCAGCTGCTGCAAGTGGGCAAGGGAGCTGCGAGAGTGAAGAAGGGGACGGTCCATCTAGCTGAGGAAAGAAGAAGCTCCCCGAGGCGCAGTTTGTTGCGCTCAGTTTCAAGGCTGCCTGGAGGAGGGGGGGACTTGAAGAACGCCTTCTTTCTGGACGCCTCCTCCTGGCTGTGCTCCAGCTGCATGCACTCTGCAGCACGGAAGGTTTAGGAACCTGCTGCTGGCCAGCTTGTGTCCAGGAGTGCAAGGGCTGCGCCTTCCTTTCTGAAGCAGCCAGAGCATTCTCAGCTGCATGTGCTTGTGAAGCAGCTCTTGGCTGGACAGTTGAAATTGGCTCCCCTGAGTACATGAGCCCGGTGCCCAGCTGCTTGGTTCTTCGCCTTCTGTGCTCTGGACAGAAGTGAAGCCCAGCCATGGCTTGGAGCTTTGCCGCTCTTCAGCGTGAACACTGCACGCAGCCACAGTGTGCTGTGCAGGGATTTTCCTTCAGCTCGACGGACAAGCATTTTCTTGCTGTTTCACCGAGTGCAAACTGTCCGTGTAGCTCTCGCTCAGCGAAATGCGTTTGGAGAGAAACACTTGCTGGAGTAGCTTTTCGCTGGGCAAGACTTTCAACACAGCACCACAATTCGGGCAAGGAGCAGCAGAAAGGAAGACCATCTTTTGGTCCTGGCACCTTCTTCTGGGCGAGACGCCTATCCGCCTCTTCGCTCCCTGCAAGGCTGTAAGCTTGGCGCTGGTACTTGCAAGTGAGAAGGCAGGTGCAGAGAGCACCGCCGTCTGCCGGCGTTGTGCAGGCTGGAAAGGAAAGAGGGCTACCACTAGGATGTGCTGCAAATACAGGTTTGCACGCGTCGAGGGTAAGCTCCGGCTAAGCTCGTTGACCTCAAACTGTTCTCTGTGCGAGACTTAGCTGAGAAGCTTTCCGTTAAGATTCAGGCTACCACGCAGACCGAATGTGCTGCTACCTAGCGCTGAGAGAGAAAGTGCAGAGGCCAGGCGTGTTTGGGCAGAGGCAGCAGCCTGGAGGCTTTCGCTGCCAGCACCGTGCTCTCTGGGCGAGAAGCAGACGACTGTTCGTCTCCAGCTAAACGAAAGCGCGACCTGCTACGAAGAGCATAAGAACGAAGGCAGAGCAGCAGGCTGCTGTGCGAATCGCCCAGGCTGCAAGAGGAAGCGTGCGTGGCACTCGCTTGTTTGCGGATTCACTTTAGCAGTCGGAAGCAGAAAGTTCAACCTGCGGCTACTTGTGCTGCTACCTATTTCTCTTCCAGTATTCCCTGGAACCAATTCTGCTAGCTTCATGCTTGGCGATGCAGAGATGACAGTGGTAGATGCGGTGGAGAAGGGAAAAACAGAGTGCAGAGGACAGTTTCTGGTGCTTGACGTGAGGCAAGGGGAAGGTTCAGCCCAGCAGAGGCTGTTACCCCTGGAGCCTTTTTCTTTGGCAGCAGCTGCTGCAAGTGGGCAAGGGAGCTGCGAGAGTGAAGAAGGGGACGGTCCATCTAGCTGAGGAAAGAAGAAGCTCCCCGAGGCGCAGTTTGTTGCGCTCAGTTTCAAGGCTGCCTGGAGGAGGGGGGGACTTGAAGAACGCCTTCTTTCTGGACGCCTCCTCCTGGCTGTGCTCCAGCTGCATGCACTCTGCAGCACGGAAGGTTTAGGAACCTGCTGCTGGCCAGCTTGTGTCCAGGAGTGCAAGGGCTGCGCCTTCCTTTCTGAAGCAGCCAGAGCATTCTCAGCTGCATGTGCTTGTGAAGCAGCTCTTGGCTGGACATTTGAAATTGGCTCCCCTGAGTACATGAGCCCGGTGCCCAGCTGCTTGGTTCTTCGCCTTCTGTGCTCTGGACAGAAGTGAAGCCCAGCCATGGCTTGGAGCTTTGCCGCTCTTCAGCGTGAACACTGCACGCAGCCACAGTGTGCTGTGCAGGGATTTTCCTTCAGCTCGACGGACAAGCATTTTCTTGCTGTTTCACCGAGTGCAAACTGTCCGTGTAGCTCTCGCTCAGCGAAATGCGTTTGGAGAGAAACACTTGCTGGAGTAGCTTTTCGCTGGGCAAGACTTTCAACACAGCACCACAATTCGGGCAAGGAGCAGCAGAAAGGAAGACCATCTTTTGGTCCTGGCACCTTCTTCTGGGCGAGACGCCTATCCGCCTCTTCGCTCCCTGCAAGGCTGTAAGCTTGGCGCTGGTACTTGCAAGTGAGAAGGCAGGTGCAGAGAGCACCGCCGTCTGCCGGCGCTGTGCAGGCTGGAAAGGAAAGAGGGCTACCACTAGGATGTGCTGCAAATACAGGTTTGCACGCGTCGAGGGTAAGCTCCGGCTAAGCTCGTTGACCTCAAACTGTTCTCTGTGCGAGACTTAGCTGAGAAGCTTTCCGTTAAGATTCAGGCTACCACGCAGACCGAATGTGCTGCTACCTAGCGCTGAGAGAGAAAGTGCAGAGGCCAGGCGTGTTTGGGCAGAGGCAGCAGCCTGGAGGCTTTCGCTGCCAGCACCGTGCTCTCTGGGCGAGAAGCAGACGACTGTTCGTCTCCAGCTAAACGAAAGCGCGACCTGCTACGAAGAGCATAAGAACGAAGGCAGAGCAGCAGGCTGCTGTGCGAATCGCCCAGGCTGCAAGAGGAAGCGTGCGTGGCACTCGCTTGTTTGCGGATTCACTTTAGCAGTCGGAAGCAGAAAGTTCAACCTGCGGCTACTTGTGCTGCTACCTATTTCTCTTCCAGTATTCCCTGGAACCAATTCTGCTAGCTTCATGCTTGGAGATGCAGAGATGACAGTGGTAGATGCGGTGGAGAAGGGAAAAACAGAGTGCAGAGGACAGTTTCTGGTGCTTGACGTGAGGCAAGGGGAAGGTTCAGCCCAGCAGAGCCTGTTACCCCTGGAGCCTTTTTCTTTGGCAGCAGCTGCTGCAAGTGGGCAAGGGAGCTGCGAGAGTGAAGAAGGGGACGGTCCATCTAGCTGAGGAAAGAAGAAGCTCCCCGAGGCGCAGTTTGTTGCGCTCAGTTTCAAGGCTGCCTGGAGGAGGGGGGGACTTGAAGAACGCCTTCTTTCTGGACGCCTCCTTCTGGCTGTGCTCCAGCTGCATGCACTCTGCAGCACGGAAGGTTTAGGAACCTGCTGCTGGCCAGCTTGTGTCCAGGAGTGCAAGGGCTGCGCCTTCCTTTCTGAAGCAGCCAGAGCATTCTCAGCTGCATGTGCTTGTGAAGCAGCTCTTGGCTGGACATTTGAAATTGGCTCCCCTGAGTACATGAGCCCGGTGCCCAGCTGCTTGGTTCTTCGCCTTCTGTGCTCTGGACAGAAGTGAAGCCCAGCCATGGCTTGGAGCTTTGCCGCTCTTCAGCGTGAACACTGCACGCAGCCACAGTGTGCTGTGCAGGGATTTTCCTTCAGCTCGACGGACAAGCATTTTCTTGCTGTTTCACCGAGTGCAAACTGTCCGTGTAGCTCTCGCTCAGCGAAATGCGTTTGGAGAGAAACACTTGCTGGAGTAGCTTTTCGCTGGGCAAGACTTTCAACACAGCACCACAATTCGGGCAAGGAGCAGCAGAAAGGAAGACCATCTTTTGGTCCTGGCACCTTCTTCTGGGCGAGACGCCTATCCGCCTCTTCGCTCCCTGCAAGGCTGTAAGCTTGGCGCTGGTACTTGCAAGTGAGAAGGCAGGTGCAGAGAGCACCGCCGTCTGCCGGCGCTGTGCAGGCTGGAAAGGAAAGAGGGCTACCACTAGGATGTGCTGCAAATACAGGTTTGCACGCGTCGAGGGTAAGCTCCGGCTAAGCTCGTTGACCTCAAACTGTTCTCTGTGCGAGACTTAGCTGAGAAGCTTTCCGTTAAGATTCAGGCTACCACGCAGACCGAATGTGCTGCTACCTAGCGCTGAGAGAGAAAGTGCAGAGGCCAGGCGTGTTTGGGCAGAGGCAGCAGCCTGGAGGCTTTCGCTGCCAGCACCGTGCTCTCTGGGCGAGAAGCAGACGACTGTTCGTCTCCAGCTAAACGAAAGCGCGACCTGCTACGAAGAGCATAAGAACGAAGGCAGAGCAGCAGGCTGCTGTGCGAATCGCCCAGGCTGCAAGAGGAAGCGTGCGTGGCACTCGCTTGTTTGCGGATTCACTTTAGCAGTCGGAAGCAGAAAGTTCAACCTGCGGCTACTTGTGCTGCTACCTATTTCTCTTCCAGTATTCCCTGGAACCAATTCTGCTAGCTTCATGCTTGGAGATGCAGAGATGACAGTGGTAGATGCGGTGGAGAAGGGAAAAACAGAGTGCAGAGGACAGTTTCTGGTGCTTGACGTGAGGCAAGGGGAAGGTTCAGCCCAGCAGAGCCTGTTACCCCTGGAGCCTTTTTCTTTGGCAGCAGCTGCTGCAAGTGGGCAAGGGAGCTGCGAGAGTGAAGAAGGGGACGGTCCATCTAGCTGAGGAAAGAAGAAGCTCCCCGAGGCGCAGTTTGTTGCGCTCAGTTTCAAGGCTGCCTGGAGGAGGGGGGGACTTGAAGAACGCCTTCTTTCTGGACGCCTCCTTCTGGCTGTGCTCCAGCTGCATGCACTCTGCAGCACGGAAGGTTTAGGAACCTGCTGCTGGCCAGCTTGTGTCCAGGAGTGCAAGGGCTGCGCCTTCCTTTCTGAAGCAGCCAGAGCATTCTCAGCTGCATGTGCTTGTGAAGCAGCTCTTGGCTGGACATTTGAAATTGGCTCCCCTGAGTACATGAGCCCGGTGCCCAGCTGCTTGGTTCTTCGCCTTCTGTGCTCTGGACAGAAGTGAAGCCCAGCCATGGCTTGGAGCTTTGCCGCTCTTCAGCGTGAACACTGCACGCAGCCACAGTGTGCTGTGCAGGGATTTTCCTTCAGCTCGACGGACAAGCATTTTCTTGCTGTTTCACCGAGTGCAAACTGTCCGTGTAGCTCTCGCTCAGCGAAATGCGTTTGGAGAGAAACACTTGCTGGAGTAGCTTTTCGCTGGGCAAGACTTTCAACACAGCACCACAATTCGGGCAAGGAGCAGCAGAAAGGAAGACCATCTTTTGGTCCTGGCACCTTCTTCTGGGCGAGACGCCTATCCGCCTCTTCGCTCCCTGCAAGGCTGTAAGCTTGGCGCTGGTACTTGCAAGTGAGAAGGCAGGTGCAGAGAGCACCGCCGTCTGCCGGCGCTGTGCAGGCTGGAAAGGAAAGAGGGCTACCACTAGGATGTGCTGCAAATACAGGTTTGCACGCGTCGAGGGTAAGCTCCGGCTAAGCTCGTTGACCTCAAACTGTTCTCTGTGCGAGACTTA
This sequence comes from Corvus hawaiiensis, assembly GCF_020740725.1. Taxonomy (NCBI): domain Eukaryota; kingdom Metazoa; phylum Chordata; class Aves; order Passeriformes; family Corvidae; genus Corvus; species Corvus hawaiiensis. The sequence continues at coordinate 10,272,763 of NC_063216.1, forward strand.
GCTGAGAAGCTTTCCGTTAAGATTCAGGCTACCACGCAGACCGAATGTGCTGCTACCTAGCGCTGAGAGAGAAAGTGCAGAGGCCAGGCGTGTTTGGGCAGAGGCAGCAGCCTGGAGGCTTTCGCTGCCAGCACCGTGCTCTCTGGGCGAGAAGCAGACGACTGTTCGTCTCCAGCTAAACGAAAGCGCGACCTGCTACGAAGAGCATAAGAACGAAGGCAGAGCAGCAGGCTGCTGTGCGAATCGCCCAGGCTGCAAGAGGAAGCGTGCGTGGCACTCGCTTGTTTGCGGATTCACTTTAGCAGTCGGAAGCAGAAAGTTCAACCTGCGGCTACTTGTGCTGCTACCTATTTCTCTTCCAGTATTCCCTGGAACCAATTCTGCTAGCTTCATGCTTGGCGATGCAGAGATGACAGTGGTAGATGCGGTGGAGAAGGGAAAAACAGAGTGCAGAGGACAGTTTCTGGTGCTTGACGTGAGGCAAGGGGAAGGTTCAGCCCAGCAGAGGCTGTTACCCCTGGAGCCTTTTTCTTTGGCAGCAGCTGCTGCAAGTGGGCAAGGGAGCTGCGAGAGTGAAGAAGGGGACGGTCCATCTAGCTGAGGAAAGAAGAAGCTCCCCGAGGCGCAGTTTGTTGTGCTCAGTTTCAAGGCTGCCTGGAGGAGGGGGGGACTTGAAGAACGCCTTCTTTCTGGACGCCTCCTCCTGGCTGTGCTCCAGCTGCATGCACTCTGCAGCACGGAAGGTTTAGGAACCTGCTGCTGGCCAGCTTGTGTCCAGGAGTGCAAGGGCTGCGCCTTCCTTTCTGAAGCAGCCAGAGCATTCTCAGCTGCATGTGCTTGTGAAGCAGCTCTTGGCTGGACATTTGAAATTGGCTCCCCTGAGTACATGAGCCCGGTGCCCAGCTGCTTGGTTCTTCGCCTTCTGTGCTCTGGACAGAAGTGAAGCCCAGCCATGGCTTGGAGCTTTGCCGCTCTTCAGCGTGAACACTGCACGCAGCCACAGTGTGCTGTGCAGGGATTTTCCTTCAGCTCGACGGACAAGCATTTTCTTGCTGTTTCACCGAGTGCAAACTGTCCGTGTAGCTCTCGCTCAGCGAAATGCGTCAGGAGAGAAACACTTGCTGGAGTAGCTTTTCGCTGGGCAAGACTTTCAACACAGCACCACAATTCGGGCAAGGAGCAGCAGAAAGGAAGACCATCTTTTGGTCCTGGCACCTTCTTCTGGGCGAGACGCCTATCCGCCTCTTCGCTCCCTGCAAGGCTGTAAGCTTGGCGCTGGTACTTGCAAGTGAGAAGGCAGGTGCAGAGAGCACCGCCGTCTGCCGGCGCTGTGCAGGCTGGAAAGGAAAGAGGGCTACCACTAGGATGTGCTGCAAATACAGGTTTGCACGCGTCGAGGGTAAGCTCCGGCTAAGCTCGTTGACCTCAAACTGTTCTCTGTGCGAGACTTAGCTGAGAAGCTTTCCGTTAAGATTCAGGCTACCACGCAGACCGAATGTGCTGCTACCTAGCGCTGAGAGAGAAAGTGCAGAGGCCAGGCGTGTTTGGGCAGAGGCAGCAGCCTGGAGGCTTTCGCTGCCAGCACCGTGCTCTCTGGGCGAGAAGCAGACGACTGTTCGTCTCCAGCTAAACGAAAGCGCGACCTGCTACGAAGAGCATAAGAACGAAGGCAAAGCAGCAGGCTGCTGTGCGAATCGCCCAGGCTGCAAGAGGAAGCGTGCGTGGCACTCGCTTGTTTGCGGATTCACTTTAGCAGTCGGAAGCAGAAAGTTCAACCTGCGGCTACTTGTGCTGCTACCTATTTCTCTTCCAGTATTCCCTGGAACCAATTCTGCTAGCTTCATGCTTGGAGATGCAGAGATGACAGTGGTAGATGCGGTGGAGAAGGGAAAAACAGAGTGCAGAGGACAGTTTCTGGTGCTTGACGTGAGGCAAGGGGAAGGTTCAGCCCAGCAGAGCCTGTTACCCCTGGAGCCTTTTTCTTTGGCAGCAGCTGCTGCAAGTGGGCAAGGGAGCTGCGAGAGTGAAGAAGGGGACGGTCCATCTAGCTGAGGAAAGAAGAAGCTCCCCGAGGCGCAGTTTGTTGCGCTCAGTTTCAAGGCTGCCTGGAGGAGGGGGGGACTTGAAGAACGCCTTCTTTCTGGACGCCTCCTCCTGGCTGTGCTCCAGCTGCATGCACTCTGCAGCACGGAAGGTTTAGGAACCTGCTGCTGGCCAGCTTGTGTCCAGGAGTGCAAGGGCTGCGCCTTCCTTTCTGAAGCAGCCAGAGCATTCTCAGCTGCATGTGCTTGTGAAGCAGCTCTTGGCTGGACATTTGAAATTGGCTCCCCTGAGTACATGAGCCCGGTGCCCAGCTGCTTGGTTCTTCGCCTTCTGTGCTCTGGACAGAAGTGAAGCCCAGCCATGGCTTGGAGCTTTGCCGCTCTTCAGCGTGAACACTGCACGCAGCCACAGTGTGCTGTGCAGGGATTTTCCTTCAGCTCGACGGACAAGCATTTTCTTGCTGTTTCACCGAGTGCAAACTGTCCGTGTAGCTCTCGCTCAGCGAAATGCGTTTGGAGAGAAACACTTGCTGGAGTAGCTTTTCGCTGGGCAAGACTTTCAACACAGCACCACAATTCGGGCAAGGAGCAGCAGAAAGGAAGACCATCTTTTGGTCCTGGCACCTTCTTCTGGGCGAGACGCCTATCCGCCTCTTCGCTCCCTGCAAGGCTGTAAGCTTGGCGCTGGTACTTGCAAGTGAGAAGGCAGGTGCAGAGAGCACCGCCGTCTGCCGGCGTTGTGCAGGCTGGAAAGGAAAGAGGGCTACCACTAGGATGTGCTGCAAATACAGGTTTGCACGCGTCGAGGGTAAGCTCCGGCTAAGCTCGTTGACCTCAAACTGTTCTCTGTGCGAGACTTAGCTGAGAAGCTTTCCGTTAAGATTCAGGCTACCACGCAGACCGAATGTGCTGCTACCTAGCGCTGAGAGAGAAAGTGCAGAGGCCAGGCGTGTTTGGGCAGAGGCAGCAGCCTGGAGGCTTTCGCTGCCAGCACCGTGCTCTCTGGGCGAGAAGCAGACGACTGTTCGTCTCCAGCTAAACGAAAGCGCGACCTGCTACGAAGAGCATAAGAACGAAGGCAGAGCAGCAGGCTGCTGTGCGAATCGCCCAGGCTGCAAGAGGAAGCGTGCGTGGCACTCGCTTGTTTGCGGATTCACTTTAGCAGTCGGAAGCAGAAAGTTCAACCTGCGGCTACTTGTGCTGCTACCTATTTCTCTTCCAGTATTCCCTGGAACCAATTCTGCTAGCTTCATGCTTGGCGATGCAGAGATGACAGTGGTAGATGCGGTGGAGAAGGGAAAAACAGAGTGCAGAGGACAGTTTCTGGTGCTTGACGTGAGGCAAGGGGAAGGTTCAGCCCAGCAGAGGCTGTTACCCCTGGAGCCTTTTTCTTTGGCAGCAGCTGCTGCAAGTGGGCAAGGGAGCTGCGAGAGTGAAGAAGGGGACGGTCCATCTAGCTGAGGAAAGAAGAAGCTCCCCGAGGCGCAGTTTGTTGCGCTCAGTTTCAAGGCTGCCTGGAGGAGGGGGGGACTTGAAGAACGCCTTCTTTCTGGACGCCTCCTCCTGGCTGTGCTCCAGCTGCATGCACTCTGCAGCACGGAAGGTTTAGGAACCTGCTGCTGGCCAGCTTGTGTCCAGGAGTGCAAGGGCTGCGCCTTCCTTTCTGAAGCAGCCAGAGCATTCTCAGCTGCATGTGCTTGTGAAGCAGCTCTTGGCTGGACATTTGAAATTGGCTCCCCTGAGTACATGAGCCCGGTGCCCAGCTGCTTGGTTCTTCGCCTTCTGTGCTCTGGACAGAAGTGAAGCCCAGCCATGGCTTGGAGCTTTGCCGCTCTTCAGCGTGAACACTGCACGCAGCCACAGTGTGCTGTGCAGGGATTTTCCTTCAGCTCGACGGACAAGCATTTTCTTGCTGTTTCACCGAGTGCAAACTGTCCGTGTAGCTCTCGCTCAGCGAAATGCGTTTGGAGAGAAACACTTGCTGGAGTAGCTTTTCGCTGGGCAAGACTTTCAACACAGCACCACAATTCGGGCAAGGAGCAGCAGAAAGGAAGACCATCTTTTGGTCCTGGCACCTTCTTCTGGGCGAGACGCCTATCCGCCTCTTCGCTCCCTGCAAGGCTGTAAGCTTGGCGCTGGTACTTGCAAGTGAGAAGGCAGGTGCAGAGAGCACCGCCGTCTGCCGGCGCTGTGCAGGCTGGAAAGGAAAGAGGGCTACCACTAGGATGTGCTGCAAATACAGGTTTGCACGCGTCGAGGGTAAGCTCCGGCTAAGCTCGTTGACCTCAAACTGTTCTCTGTGCGAGACTTAGCTGAGAAGCTTTCCGTTAAGATTCAGGCTACCACGCAGACCGAATGTGCTGCTACCTAGCGCTGAGAGAGAAAGTGCAGAGGCCAGGCGTGTTTGGGCAGAGGCAGCAGCCTGGAGGCTTTCGCTGCCAGCACCGTGCTCTCTGGGCGAGAAGCAGACGACTGTTCGTCTCCAGCTAAACGAAAGCGCGACCTGCTACGAAGAGCATAAGAACGAAGGCAGAGCAGCAGGCTGCTGTGCGAATCGCCCAGGCTGCAAGAGGAAGCGTGCGTGGCACTCGCTTGTTTGCGGATTCACTTTAGCAGTCGGAAGCAGAAAGTTCAACCTGCGGCTACTTGTGCTGCTACCTATTTCTCTTCCAGTATTCCCTGGAACCAATTCTGCTAGCTTCATGCTTGGAGATGCAGAGATGACAGTGGTAGATGCGGTGGAGAAGGGAAAAACAGAGTGCAGAGGACAGTTTCTGGTGCTTGACGTGAGGCAAGGGGAAGGTTCAGCCCAGCAGAGCCTGTTACCCCTGGAGCCTTTTTCTTTGGCAGCAGCTGCTGCAAGTGGGCAAGGGAGCTGCGAGAGTGAAGAAGGGGACGGTCCATCTAGCTGAGGAAAGAAGAAGCTCCCCGAGGCGCAGTTTGTTGCGCTCAGTTTCAAGGCTGCCTGGAGGAGGGGGGGACTTGAAGAACGCCTTCTTTCTGGACGCCTCCTTCTGGCTGTGCTCCAGCTGCATGCACTCTGCAGCACGGAAGGTTTAGGAACCTGCTGCTGGCCAGCTTGTGTCCAGGAGTGCAAGGGCTGCGCCTTCCTTTCTGAAGCAGCCAGAGCATTCTCAGCTGCATGTGCTTGTGAAGCAGCTCTTGGCTGGACATTTGAAATTGGCTCCCCTGAGTACATGAGCCCGGTGCCCAGCTGCTTGGTTCTTCGCCTTCTGTGCTCTGGACAGAAGTGAAGCCCAGCCATGGCTTGGAGCTTTGCCGCTCTTCAGCGTGAACACTGCACGCAGCCACAGTGTGCTGTGCAGGGATTTTCCTTCAGCTCGACGGACAAGCATTTTCTTGCTGTTTCACCGAGTGCAAACTGTCCGTGTAGCTCTCGCTCAGCGAAATGCGTTTGGAGAGAAACACTTGCTGGAGTAGCTTTTCGCTGGGCAAGACTTTCAACACAGCACCACAATTCGGGCAAGGAGCAGCAGAAAGGAAGACCATCTTTTGGTCCTGGCACGTTCTTCTGGGCGAGACGCCTATCCGCCTCTTCGCTCCCTGCAAGGCTGTAAGCTTGGCGCTGGTACTTGCAAGTGAGAAGGCAGGTGCAGAGAGCACCGCCGTCTGCCGGCGCTGTGCAGGCTGGAAAGGAAAGAGGGCTACCACTAGGATGTGCTGCAAATACAGGTTTCCACGCGTCGAGGGTAAGCTCCGGCTAAGCTCGTTGACCTCAAACTGTTCTCTGTGCGAGACTTAGCTGAGAAGCTTTCCGTTAAGATTCAGGCTACCACGCAGACCGAATGTGCTGCTACCTAGCGCTGAGAGAGAAAGTGCAGAGGCCAGGCGTGTTTGGGCAGAGGCAGCAGCCTGGAGGCTTTCGCTGCCAGCACCGTGCTCTCTGGGCGAGAAGCAGACGACTGTTCGTCTCCAGCTAAACGAAAGCGCGACCTGCTACGAAGAGCATAAGAACGAAGGCAGAGCAGCAGGCTGCTGTGCGAATCGCCCAGGCTGCAAGAGGAAGCGTGCGTGGCACTCGCTTGTTTGCGGATTCACTTTAGCAGTCGGAAGCAGAAAGTTCAACCTGCGCCTACTTGTGCTGCTACCTATTTCTCTTCCAGTATTCCCTGGAACCAATTCTGCTAGCTTCATGCTTGGAGATGCAGAGATGACAGTGGTAGATGCGGTGGAGAAGGGAAAAACAGAGTGCAGAGGACAGTTTCTGGTGCTTGACGTGAGGCAAGGGGAAGGTTCAGCCCAGCAGAGGCTGTTACCCCTGGAGCCTTTTTCTTTGGCAGCAGCTGCTGCAAGTGGGCAAGGGAGCTGCGAGAGTGAAGAAGGGGACGGTCCATCTAGCTGAGGAAAGAAGAAGCTCCCCGAGGCGCAGTTTGTTGCGCTCAGTTTCAAGGCTGCCTGGAGGAGGGGGGGACTTGAAGAACGCCTTCTTTCTGGACGCCTCCTCCTGGCTGTGCTCCAGCTGCATGCACTCTGCAGCACGGAAGGTTTAGGAACCTGCTGCTGGCCAGCTTGTGTCCAGGAGTGCAAGGGCTGCGCCTTCCTTTCTGAAGCAGCCAGAGCATTCTCAGCTGCATGTGCTTGTGAAGCAGCTCTTGGCTGGACATTTGAAATTGGCTCCCCTGAGTACATGAGCCCGGTGCCCAGCTGCTTGGTTCTTCGCCTTCTGTGCTCTGGACAGAAGTGAAGCCCAGCCATGGCTTGGAGCTTTGCCGCTCTTCAGCGTGAACACTGCACGCAGCCACAGTGTGCTGTGCAGGGATTTTCCTTCAGCTCGACGGACAAGCATTTTCTTGCTGTTTCACCGAGTGCAAACTGTCCGTGTAGCTCTCGCTCAGCGAAATGCGTCAGGAGAGAAACACTTGCTGGAGTAGCTTTTCGCTGGGCAAGACTTTCAACACAGCACCACAATTCGGGCAAGGAGCAGCAGAAAGGAAGACCATCTTTTGGTCCTGGCACCTTCTTCTGGGCGAGACGCCTATCCGCCTCTTCGCTCCCTGCAAGGCTGTAAGCTTGGCGCTGGTACTTGCAAGGGAGAAGGCAGGTGCAGAGAGCACCGCCGTCTGCCGGCGCTGTGCAGGCTGGAAAGGAAAGAGGGCTACCACTAGGATGTGCTGCAAATACAGGTTTCCACGCGTCGAGGGTAAGCTCCGGCTAAGCTCGTTGACCTCAAACTGTTCTCTGTGCGAGACTTAGCTGAGAAGCTTTCCGTTAAGATTCAGGCTACCACGCAGACCGAATGTGCTGCTACCTAGCGCTGAGAGAGAAAGTGCAGAGGCCAGGCGTGTTTGGGCAGAGGCAGCAGCCTGGAGGCTTTCGCTGCCAGCACCGTGCTCTCTGGGCGAGAAGCAGACGACTGTTCGTCTCCAGCTAAACGAAAGCGCGACCTGCTACGAAGAGCATAAGAACGAAGGCAGAGCAGCAGGCTGCTGTGCGAATCGCCCAGGCTGCAAGAGGAAGCGTGCGTGGCACTCGCTTGTTTGCGGATTCACTTTAGCAGTCGGAAGCAGAAAGTTCAACCTGCGGCTACTTGTGCTGCTACCTATTTCTCTTCCAGTATTCCCTGGAACCAATTCTGCTAGCTTCATGCTTGGAGATGCAGAGATGACAGTGGTAGATGCGGTGGAGAAGGGAAAAACAGAGTGCAGAGGACAGTTTCTGGTGCTTGACGTGAGGCAAGGGGAAGGTTCAGCCCAGCAGAGGCTGTTACCCCTGGAGCCTTTTTCTTTGGCAGCAGCTGCTGCAAGTGGGCAAGGGAGCTGCGAGAGTGAAGAAGGGGACGGTCCATCTAGCTGAGGAAAGAAGAAGCTCCCCGAGGCGCAGTTTGTTGCGCTCAGTTTCAAGGCTGCCTGGAGGAGGGGGGGACTTGAAGAACGCCTTCTTTCTGGACGCCTCCTCCTGGCTGTGCTCCAGCTGCATGCACTCTGCAGCACGGAAGGTTTAGGAACCTGCTGCTGGCCAGCTTGTGTCCAGGAGTGCAAGGGCTGCGCCTTCCTTTCTGAAGCAGCCAGAGCATTCTCAGCTGCATGTGCTTGTGAAGCAGCTCTTGGCTGGACATTTGAAATTGGCTCCCCTGAGTACATGAGCCCGGTGCCCAGCTGCTTGGTTCTTCGCCTTCTGTGCTCTGGACAGAAGTGAAGCCCAGCCATGGCTTGGAGCTTTGCCGCTCTTCAGCGTGAACACTGCACGCAGCCACAGTGTGCTGTGCAGGGATTTTCCTTCAGCTCGACGGACAAGCATTTTCTTGCTGTTTCACCGAGTGCAAACTGTCCGTGTAGCTCTCGCTCAGCGAAATGCGTCAGGAGAGAAACACTTGCTGGAGTAGCTTTTCGCTGGGCAAGACTTTCAACACAGCACCACAATTCGGGCAAGGAGCAGCAGAAAGGAAGACCATCTTTTGGTCCTGGCACCTTCTTCTGGGCGAGACGCCTATCCGCCTCTTCGCTCCCTGCAAGGCTGTAAGCTTGGCGCTGGTACTTGCAAGGGAGAAGGCAGGTGCAGAGAGCACCGCCGTCTGCCGGCGCTGTGCAGGCTGGAAAGGAAAGAGGGCTACCACTAGGATGTGCTGCAAATACAGGTTTGCACGCGTCGAGGGTAAGCTCCGGCTAAGCTCGTTGACCTCAAACTGTTCTCTGTGCGAGACTTAGCTGAGAAGCTTTCCGTTAAGATTCAGGCTACCACGCAGACCGAATGTGCTGCTACCTAGCGCTGAGAGAGAAAGTGCAGAGGCCAGGCGTGTTTGGGCAGAGGCAGCAGCCTGGAGGCTTTCGCTGCCAGCACCGTGCTCTCTGGGCGAGAAGCAGACGACTGTTCGTCTCCAGCTAAACGAAAGCGCGACCTGCTACGAAGAGCATAAGAACGAAGGCAGAGCAGCAGGCTGCTGTGCGAATCGCCCAGGCTGCAAGAGGAAGCGTGCGTGGCACTCGCTTGTTTGCGGATTCACTTTAGCAGTCGGAAGCAGAAAGTTCAAGCTGCGGCTACTTGTGCTGCTACCTATTTCTCTTCCAGTATTCCCTGGAACCAATTCTGCTAGCTTCATGCTTGGAGATGCAGAGATGACAGTGGTAGATGCGGTGGAGAAGGGAAAAACAGAGTGCAGAGGACAGTTTCTGGTGCTTGACGTGAGGCAAGGGGAAGGTTCAGCCCAGCAGAGGCTGTTACCCCTGGAGCCTTTTTCTTTGGCAGCAGCTGCTGCAAGTGGGCAAGGGAGCTGCGAGAGTGAAGAAGGGGACGGTCCATCTAGCTGAGGAAAGAAGAAGCTCCCCGAGGCGCAGTTTGTTGCGCTCAGTTTCAAGGCTGCCTGGAGGAGGGGGGGACTTGAAGAACGCCTTCTTTCTGGACGCCTCCTCCTGGCTGTGCTCCAGCTGCATGCACTCTGCAGCACGGAAGGTTTAGGAACCTGCTGCTGGCCAGCTTGTGTCCAGGAGTGCAAGGGCTGCGCCTTCCTTTCTGAAGCAGCCAGAGCATTCTCAGCTGCATGTGCTTGTGAAGCAGCTCTTGGCTGGACATTTGAAATTGGCTCCCCTGAGTACATGAGCCCGGTGCCCAGCTGCTTGGTTCTTCGCCTTCTGTGCTCTGGACAGAAGTGAAGCCCAGCCATGGCTTGGAGCTTTGCCGCTCTTCAGCGTGAACACTGCACGCAGCCACAGTGTGCTGTGCAGGGATTTTCCTTCAGCTCGACGGACAAGCATTTTCTTGCTGTTTCACCGAGTGCAAACTGTCCGTGTAGCTCTCGCTCAGCGAAATGCGTTTGGAGAGAACCACTTGCTGGAGTAGCTTTTCGCTGGGCAAGACTTTCAACACAGCACCACAATTCGGGCAAGGAGCAGCAGAAAGGAAGACCATCTTTTGGTCCTGGCACGTTCTTCTGGGCGAGACGCCTATCCGCCTCTTCGCTCCCTGCAAGGCTGTAAGCTTGGCGCTGGTACTTGCAAGTGAGAAGGCAGGTGCAGAGAGCACCGCCGTCTGCCGGCGCTGTGCAGGCTGGAAAGAGGGCTACCACTAGGATGTGCTGCAAATACAGGTTTGCACGCGTCGAGGGTAAGCTCCGGCTAAGCTCGTTGACCTCAAACTGTTCTCTGTGCGAGACTTAGCTGAGAAGCTTTCCGTTAAGATTCAGGCTACCACGCAGACCGAATGTGCTGCTACCTAGCGCTGAGAGAGAAAGTGCAGAGGCCAGGCGTGTTTGGGCAGAGGCAGCAGCCTGGAGGCTTTCGCTGCCAGCACCGTGCTCTCTGGGCGAGAAGCAGACGACTGTTCGTCTCCAGCTAAACGAAAGCGCGACCTGCTACGAAGAGCATAAGAACGAAGGCAGAGCAGCAGGCTGCTGTGCGAATCGCCCAGGCTGCAAGAGGAAGCGTGCGTGGCACTCGCTTGTTTGCGGATTCACTTTAGCAGTCGGAAGCAGAAAGTTCAACCTGCGGCTACTTGTGCTGCTACCTATTTCTCTTCCAGTATTCTCTGGAACCAATTCTGCTAGCTTCATGCTTGGAGATGCAGAGATGACAGTGGTAGATGCGGTGGAGAAGGGAAAAACAGAGTGCAGAGGACAGTTTCTGGTGCTTGACGTGAGGCAAGGGGAAGGTTCAGCCCAGCAGAGGCTGTTACCCCTGGAGCCTTTTTCTTTGGCAGCAGCTGCTGCAAGTGGGCAAGGGAGCTGCGAGAGTGAAGAAGGGGACGGTCCATCTAGCTGAGGAAAGAAGAAGCTCCCCGAGGCGCAGTTTGTTGCGCTCAGTTTCAAGGCTGCCTGGAGGAGGGGGGGACTTGAAGAACGCCTTCTTTCTGGACGCCTCCTCCTGGCTGTGCTCCAGCTGCATGCACTCTGCAGCACGGAAGGTTTAGGAACCTGCTGCTGGCCAGCTTGTGTCCAGGAGTGCAAGGGCTGCGCCTTCCTTTCTGAAGCAGCCAGAGCATTCTCAGCTGCAGCTGCTTGTGAAGCAGCTCTTGGCTGGACAGTTGAAATTGGCTCCCCTGAGTACATGAGCCCGGTGCCCAGCTGCTTGGTTCTTCGCCTTCTGTGCTCTGGACAGAAGTGAAGCCCAGCCATGGCTTGGAGCTTTGCCGCTCTTCAGCGTGAACACTGCACGCAGCCACAGTGTGCTGTGCAGGGATTTTCCTTCAGCTCGACGGACAAGCATTTTCTTGCTGTTTCACCGAGTGCAAACTGTCCGTGTAGCTCTCGCTCAGCGAAATGCGTTTGGAGAGGAACACTTGCTGGAGTAGCTTTTCGCTGGGCAAGACTTTCAACACAGCACCAAAATTCGGGCAAGGAGCAGCAGAAAGGAAGACCATCTTTTGGTCCTGGCACCTTCTTCTGGGCGACACGCCTATCCGCCTCTTCGCTCCCTGCAAGGCTGTAAGCTTGGCGCTGGTACTTGCAAGTGAGAAGGCAGGTGCAGAGAGCACCGCCGTCTGCCGGCGCTGTGCAGGCTGGAAAGGAAAGAGGGCTACCACTAGGATGTGCTGCAAATACAGGTTTGCACGCGTCGAGGGTAAGCTCCGGCTAAGCTCGTTGACCTCAAACTGTTCTCTGTGCGAGACTTAGCTGAGAAGCTTTCCGTTAAGATTCAGGCTACCACGCAGACCGAATGTGCTGCTACCTAGCGCTGAGAGAGAAAGTGCAGAGGCCAGGCGTGTTTGGGCAGAGGCAGCAGCCTGGAGGCTTTCGCTGCCAGCACCGTGCTCTCTGGGCGAGAAGCAGACGACTGTTCGTCTCCAGCTAAACGAAAGCGCGACCTGCTACGAAGAGCATAAGAACGAAGGCAGAGCAGCAGGCTGCTGTGCGAATCGCCCAGGCTGCAAGAGGAAGCGTGCGTGGCACTCGCTTGTTTGCGGATTCACTTTAGCAGTCGGAAGCAGAAAGTTCAACCTGCGGCTACTTGTGCTGCTACCTATTTCTCTTCCAGTATTCCCTGGAACCAATTCTGCTAGCTTCATGCTTGGAGATGCAGAGATGACAGTGGTAGATGCGGTGGAGAAGGGAAAAACAGAGTGCAGAGGACAGTTTCTGGTGCTTGACGTGAGGCAAGGGGAAGGTTCAGCCCAGCAGAGGCTGTTACCCCTGGAGCCTTTTTCTTTGGCAGCAGCTGCTGCAAGTGGGCAAGGGAGCTGCGAGAGTGAAGAAGGGGACGGTCCATCTAGCTGAGGAAAGAAGAAGCTCCCCGAGGCGCAGTTTGTTGCGCTCAGTTTCAAGGCTGCCTGGAGGAGGGGGGGACTTGAAGAACGCCTTCTTTCTGGACGCCTCCTTCTGGCTGTGCTCCAGCTGCATGCACTCTGCAGCACGGAAGGTTTAGGAACCTGCTGCTGGCCAGCTTGTGTCCAGGAGTGCAAGGGCTGCGCCTTCCTTTCTGAAGCAGCCAGAGCATTCTCAGCTGCATGTGCTTGTGAAGCAGCTCTTGGCTGGACAGTTGAAATTGGCTCCCCTGAGTACATGAGCCCGGTGCCCAGCTGCTTGGTTCTTCGCCTTCTGTGCTCTGGACAGAAGTGAAGCCCAGCCATGGCTTGGAGCTTTGCCGCTCTTCAGCGTGAACACTGCACGCAGCCACAGTGTGCTGTGCAGGGATTTTCCTTCAGCTCGACGGACAAGCATTTTCTTGCTGTTTCACCGAGTGCAAACTGTCCGTGTAGCTCTCGCTCAGCGAAATGCGTTTGGAGAGAAACACTTGCTGGAGTAGCTTTTCGCTGGGCAAGACTTTCAACACAGCACCACAATTCGGGCAAGGAGCAGCAGAAAGGAAGACCATCTTTTGGTCCTGGCACGTTCTTCTGGGCGAGACGCCTATCCGCCTCTTCGCTCCCTGCAAGGCTGTAAGCTTGGCGCTGGTACTTGCAAGTGAGAAGGCAGGTGCAGAGAGCACCGCCGTCTGCCGGCGCTGTGCAGGCTGGAAAGGAAAGAGGGCTACCACTAGGATGTGCTGCAAATACAGGTTTGCACGCGTCGAGGGTAAGCTCCGGCTAAGCTCGTTGACCTCAAACTGTTCTCTGTGCGAGACTTAGCTGAGAAGCTTTCCGTTAAGATTCAGGCTACCACGCAGACCGAATGTGCTGCTACCTAGCGCTGAGAGAGAAAGTGCAGAGGCCAGGCGTGTTTGGGCAGAGGCAGCAGCCTGGAGGCTTTCGCTGCCAGCACCGTGCTCTCTGGGCGAGAAGCAGACGACTGTTCGTCTCCAGCTAAACGAAAGCGCGACCTGCTACGAAGAGCATAAGAACGAAGGCAGAGCAGCAGGCTGCTGTGCGAATCGCCCAGGCTGCAAGAGGAAGCGTGCGTGGCACTCGCTTGTTTGCGGATTCACTTTAGCAGTCGGAAGCAGAAAGTTCAACCTGCGGCTACTTGTGCTGCTACCTATTTCTCTTCCAGTATTCCCTGGAACCAATTCTGCTAGCTTCATGCTTGGAGATGCAGAGATGACAGTGGTAGATGCGGTGGAGAAGGGAAAAACAGAGTGCAGAGGACAGTTTCTGGTGCTTGACGTGAGGCAAGGGGAAGGTTCAGCCCAGCAGAGGCTGTTACCCCTGGAGCCTTTTTCTTTGGCAGCAGCTGCTGCAAGTGGGCAAGGGAGCTGCGAGAGTGAAGAAGGGGACGGTCCATCTAGCTGAGGAAAGAAGAAGCTCCCCGAGGCGCAGTTTGTTGCGCTCAGTTTCAAGGCTGCCTGGAGGAGGGGGGGACTTGAAGAACGCCTTCTTTCTGGACGCCTCCTCCTGGCTGTGCTCCAGCTGCATGCACTCTGCAGCACGGAAGGTTTAGGAACCTGCTGCTGGCCAGCTTGTGTCCAGGAGTGCAAGGGCTGCGCCTTCCTTTCTGAAGCAGCCAGAGCATTCTCAGCTGCATGTGCTTGTGAAGCAGCTCTTGGCTGGACATTTGAAATTGGCTCCCCTGAGTACATGAGCCCGGTGCCCAGCTGCTTGGTTCTTCGCCTTCTGTGCTCTGGACAGAAGTGAAGCCCAGCCATGGCTTGGAGCTTTGCCGCTCTTCAGCGTGAACACTGCACGCAGCCACAGTGTGCTGTGCAGGGATTTTCCTTCAGCTCGACGGACAAGCATTTTCTTGCTGTTTCACCGAGTGCAAACTGTCCGTGTAGCTCTCGCTCAGCGAAATGCGTTTGGAGAGAACCACTTGCTGGAGTAGCTTTTCGCTGGGCAAGACTTTCAACACAGCACCACAATTCGGGCAAGGAGCAGCAGAAAGGAAGACCATCTTTTGGTCCTGGCACCTTCTTCTGGGCGAGACGCCTATCCGCCTCTTCGCTCCCTGCAAGGCTGTAAGCTTGGCGCTGGTACTTGCAAGGGAGAAGGCAGGTGCAGAGAGCACCGCCGTCTGCCGGCGCTGTGCAGGCTGGAAAGGAAAGAGGGCTACCACTAGGATGTGCTGCAAATACAGGTTTCCACGCGTCGAGGGTAAGCTCCGGCTAAGCTCGTTGACCTCAAACTGTTCTCTGTGCGAGACTTAGCTGAGAAGCTTTCCGTTAAGATTCAGGCTACCACGCAGACCGAATGTGCTGCTACCTAGCGCTGAGAGAGAAAGTGCAGAGGCCAGGCGTGTTTGGGCAGAGGCAGCAGCCTGGAGGCTTTCGCTGCCAGCACCGTGCTCTCTGGGCGAGAAGCAGACGACTGTTCGTCTCCAGCTAAACGAAAGCGCGACCTGCTACGAAGAGCATAAGAACGAAGGCGGAGCAGCAGGCTGCTGTGCGAATCGCCCAGGCTGCAAGAGGAAGCGTGCGTGGCACTCGCTTGTTTGCGGATTCACTTTAGCAGTCGGAAGCAGAAAGTTCAACCTGCGGCTACTTGTGCTGCTACCTATTTCTCTTCCAGTATTCCCTGGAACCAATTCTGCTAGCTTCATGCTTGGAGATGCAGAGATGACAGTGGTAGATGCGGTGGAGAAGGGAAAAACAGAGTGCAGAGGACAGTTTCTGGTGCTTGACGTGAGGCAAGGGGAAGGTTCAGCCCAGCAGAGGCTGTTACCCCTGGAGCCTTTTTCTTTGGCAGCAGCTGCTGCAAGTGGGCAAGGGAGCTGCGAGAGTGAAGAAGGGGACGGTCCATCTAGCTGAGGAAAGAAGAAGCTCCCCGAGGCGCAGTTTGTTGCGCTCAGTTTCAAGGCTGCCTGGAGGAGGGGGGGACTTGAAGAACGCCTTCTTTCTGGACGCCTCCTTCTGGCTGTGCTCCAGCTGCATGCACTCTGCAGCACGGAAGGTTTAGGAACCTGCTGCTGGCCAGCTTGTGTCCAGGAGTGCAAGGGCTGCGCCTTCCTTTCTGAAGCAGCCAGAGCATTCTCCGCTGCAGCTGTTTGTGAAGCAGCTCTTGGCTGGACATTTGAAATTGGCTCCCCTGAGTACATGAGCCCGGTGCCCAGCTGCTTGGTTCTTCGCCTTCTGTGCTCTGGACAGAAGTGAAGCCCAGCCATGGCTTGGAGCTTTGCCGCTCTTCAGCGTGAACACTGCACGCAGCCACAGTGTGCTGTGCAGGGATTTTCCTTCAGCTCGACGGACAAGCATTTTCTTGCTGTTTCACCGAGTGCAAACTGTCCGTGTAGCTCTCGCTCAGCGAAATGCGTTTGGAGAGGAACACTTGCTGGAGTAGCTTTTCGCTGGGCAAGACTTTCAACACAGCACCACAATTCGGGCAAGGAGCAGGAGAAAGGAAGACCATCTTTTGGTCCTGGCACGTTCTTCTGGGCGAGACGCCTATCCGCCTCTTCGCTCCCTGCAAGGCTGTAAGCTTGGCGCTGGTACTTGCAAGGGAGAAGGCAGGTGCAGAGAGCACCGCCGTCTGCCGGCGCTGTGCAGGCTGGAAAGGAAAGAGGGCTACCACTAGGATGTGCTGCAAATACAGGTTTGCACGCGTCGAGGGTAAGCTCCGGCTAAGCTCGTTGACCTCAAACTGTTCTCTGTGCGAGACTTAGCTGAGAAGCTTTCCGTTAAGATTCAGGCTACCACGCAGACCGAATGTGCTGCTACCTAGCGCTGAGAGAGAAAGTGCAGAGGCCAGGCGTGTTTGGGCAGAGGCAGCAGCCTGGAGGCTTTCGCTGCCAGCACCGTGCTCTCTGGGCGAGAAGCAGACGACTGTTCGTCTCCAGCTAAACGAAAGCGCGACCTGCTACGAAGAGCATAAGAACGAAGGCAGAGCAGCAGGCTGCTGTGCGAATCGCCCAGGCTGCAAGAGGAAGCGTGCGTGGCACTCGCTTGTTTGCGGATTCACTTTAGCAGTCGGAAGCAGAAAGTTCAACCTGCGGCTACTTGTGCTGCTACCTATTTCTCTTCCAGTATTCCCTGGAACCAATTCTGCTAGCTTCATGCTTGGCGATGCAGAGATGACAGTGGTAGATGCGGTGGAGAAGGGAAAAACAGAGTGCAGAGGACAGTTTCTGGTGCTTGACGTGAGGCAAGGGGAAGGTTCAGCCCAGCAGAGGCTGTTACCCCTGGAGCCTTTTTCTTTGGCAGCAGCTGCTGCAAGTGGGCAAGGGAGCTGCGAGAGTGAAGAAGGGGACGGTCCATCTAGCTGAGGAAAGAAGAAGCTCCCCGAGGCGCAGTTTGTTGCGCTCAGTTTCAAGGCTGCCTGGAGGAGGGGGGGACTTGAAGAACGCCTTCTTTCTGGACGCCTCCTCCTGGCTGTGCTCCAGCTGCATGCACTCTGCAGCACGGAAGGTTTAGGAACCTGCTGCTGGCCAGCTTGTGTCCAGGAGTGCAAGGGCTGCGCCTTCCTTTCTGAAGCAGCCAGAGCATTCTCAGCTGCATGTGCTTGTGAAGCAGCTCTTGGCTGGACAGTTGAAATTGGCTCCCCTGAGTACATGAGCCCGGTGCCCAGCTGCTTGGTTCTTCGCCTTCTGTGCTCTGGACAGAAGTGAAGCCCAGCCATGGCTTGGAGCTTTGCCGCTCTTCAGCGTGAACACTGCACGCAGCCACAGTGTGCTGTGCAGGGATTTTCCTTCAGCTCGACGGACAAGCATTTTCTTGCTGTTTCACCGAGTGCAAACTGTCCGTGTAGCTCTCGCTCAGCGAAATGCGTTTGGAGAGAAACACTTGCTGGAGTAGCTTTTCGCTGGGCAAGACTTTCAACACAGCACCACAATTCGGGCAAGGAGCAGCAGAAAGGAAGACCATCTTTTGGTCCTGGCACGTTCTTCTGGGCGAGACGCCTATCCGCCTCTTCGCTCCCTGCAAGGCTGTAAGCTTGGCGCTGGTACTTGCAAGTGAGAAGGCAGGTGCAGAGAGCACCGCCGTCTGCCGGCGCTGTGCAGGCTGGAAAGGAAAGAGGGCTACCACTAGGATGTGCTGCAAATACAGGTTTGCACGCGTCGAGGGTAAGCTCCGCGTAAGCTCGTTGACCTCAAACTGTTCTCTGTGCGAGACTTAGCTGAGAAGCTTTCCGTTAAGATTCAGGCTACCACGCAGACCGAATGTGCTGCTACCTAGCGCTGAGAGAGAAAGTGCAGAGGCCAGGCGTGTTTGGGCAGAGGCAGCAGCCTGGAGGCTTTCGCTGCCAGCACCGTGCTCTCTGGGCGAGAAGCAGACGACTGTTCGTCTCCAGCTAAACGAAAGCGCGACCTGCTACGAAGAGCATAAGAACGAAGGCAGAGCAGCAGGCTGCTGTGCGAATCGCCCAGGCTGCAAGAGGAAGCGTGCGTGGCACTCGCTTGTTTGCGGATTCACTTTAGCAGTCGGAAGCAGAAAGTTCAACCTGCGGCTACTTGTGCTGCTACCTATTTCTCTTCCAGTATTCCCTGGAACCAATTCTGCTAGCTTCATGCTTGGAGATGCAGAGATGACAGTGGTAGATGCGGTGGAGAAGGGAAAAACAGAGTGCAGAGGACAGTTTCTGGTGCTTGACGTGAGGCAAGGGGAAGGTTCAGCCCAGCAGAGGCTGTTACCCCTGGAGCCTTTTTCTTTGGCAGCAGCTGCTGCAAGTGGGCAAGGGAGCTGCGAGAGTGAAGAAGGGGACGGTCCATCTAGCTGAGGAAAGAAGAAGCTCCCCGAGGCGCAGTTTGTTGCGCTCAGTTTCAAGGCTGCCTGGAGGAGGGGGGGACTTGAAGAACGCCTTCTTTCTGGACGCCTCCTTCTGGCTGTGCTCCAGCTGCATGCACTCTGCAGCACGGAAGGTTTAGGAACCTGCTGCTGGCCAGCTTGTGTCCAGGAGTGCAAGGGCTGCGCCTTCCTTTCTGAAGCAGCCAGAGCATTCTCAGCTGCATGTGCTTGTGAAGCAGCTCTTGGCTGGACATTTGAAATTGGCTCCCCTGAGTACATGAGCCCGGTGCCCAGCTGCTTGGTTCTTCGCCTTCTGTGCTCTGGACAGAAGTGAAGCCCAGCCATGGCTTGGAGCTTTGCCGCTCTTCAGCGTGAACACTGCACGCAGCCACAGTGTGCTGTGCAGGGATTTTCCTTCAGCTCGACGGACAAGCATTTTCTTGCTGTTTCACCGAGTGCAAACTGTCCGTGTAGCTCTCGCTCAGCGAAATGCGTTTGGAGAGAAACACTTGCTGGAGTAGCTTTTCGCTGGGCAAGACTTTCAACACAGCACCACAATTCGGGCAAGGAGCAGCAGAAAGGAAGACCATCTTTTGGTCCTGGCACCTTCTTCTGGGCGAGACGCCTATCCGCCTCTTCGCTCCCTGCAAGGCTGTAAGCTTGGCGCTGGTACTTGCAAGTGAGAAGGCAGGTGCAGAGAGCACCGCCGTCTGCCGGCGTTGTGCAGGCTGGAAAGGAAAGAGGGCTACCACTAGGATGTGCTGCAAATATAGGTTTGCACGCGTCGAGGGTAAGCTCCGGCTAAGCTCGTTGACCTCAAACTGTTCTCTGTGCGAGACTTAGCTGAGAAGCTTTCCGTTAAGATTCAGGCTACCACGCAGACCGAATGTGCTGCTACCTAGCGCTGAGAGAGAAAGTGCAGAGGCCAGGCGTGTTTGGGCAGAGGCAGCAGCCTGGAGGCTTTCGCTGCCAGCACCGTGCTCTCTGGGCGAGAAGCAGACGACTGTTCGTCTCCAGCTAAACGAAAGCGCGACCTGCTACGAAGAGCATAAGAACGAAGGCAGAGCAGCAGGCTGCTGTGCGAATCGCCCAGGCTGCAAGAGGAAGCGTGCGTGGCACTCGCTTGTTTGCGGATTCACTTTAGCAGTCGGAAGCAGAAAGTTCAACCTGCGCCTACTTGTGCTGCTACCTATTTCTCTTCCAGTATTCCCTGGAACCAATTCTGCTAGCTTCATGCTTGGCGATGCAGAGATGACAGTGGTAGATGCGGTGGAGAAGGGAAAAACAGAGTGCAGAGGACAGTTTCTGGTGCTTGACGTGAGGCAAGGGGAAGGTTCAGCCCAGCAGAGGCTGTTACCCCTGGAGCCTTTTTCTTTGGCAGCAGCTGCTGCAAGTGGGCAAGGGAGCTGCGAGAGTGAAGAAGGGGACGGTCCATCTAGCTGAGGAAAGAAGAAGCTCCCCGAGGCGCAGTTTGTTGCGCTCAGTTTCAAGGCTGCCTGGAGGAGGGGGGGACTTGAAGAACGCCTTCTTTCTGGACGCCTCCTTCTGGCTGTGCTCCAGCTGCATGCACTCTGCAGCACGGAAGGTTTAGGAACCTGCTGCTGGCCAGCTTGTGTCCAGGAGTGCAAGGGCTGCGCCTTCCTTTCTGAAGCAGCCAGAGCATTCTCAGCTGCAGCTGCTTGTGAAGCAGCTCTTGGCTGGACATTTGAAATTGGCTCCCCTGAGTACATGAGCCCGGTGCCCAGCTGCTTGGTTCTTCGCCTTCTGTGCTCTGGACAGAAGTGAAGCCCAGCCATGGCTTGGAGCTTTGCCGCTCTTCAGCGTGAACACTGCACGCAGCCACAGTGTGCTGTGCAGGGATTTTCCTTCAGCTCGACGGACAAGCATTTTCTTGCTGTTTCACCGAGTGCAAACTGTCCGTGTAGCTCTCGCTCAGCGAAATGCGTTTGGAGAGGAACACTTGCTGGAGTAGCTTTTCGCTGGGCAAGACTTTCAACACAGCACCACAATTCGGGCAAGGAGCAGCAGAAAGGAAGACCATCTTTTGGTCCTGGCACCTTCTTCTGGGCGAGACGCCTATCCGCCTCTTCGCTCCCTGCAAGGCTGTAAGCTTGGCGCTGGTACTTGCAAGGGAGAAGGCAGGTGCAGAGAGCACCGCCGTCTGCCGGCGCTGTGCAGGCTGGAAAGGAAAGAGGGCTACCACTAGGATGTGCTGCAAATACAGGTTTGCACGCGTCGAGGGTAAGCTCCGGCTAAGCTCGTTGACCTCAAACTGTTCTCTGTGCGAGACTTAGCTGAGAAGCTTTCCGTTAAGATTCAGGCTACCACGCAGACCGAATGTGCTGCTACCTAGCGCTGAGAGAGAAAGTGCAGAGGCCAGGCGTGTTTGGGCAGAGGCAGCAGCCTGGAGGCTTTCGCTGCCAGCACCGTGCTCTCTGGGCGAGAAGCAGACGACTGTTCGTCTCCAGCTAAACGAAAGCGCGACCTGCTACGAAGAGCATAAGAACGAAGGCAGAGCAGCAGGCTGCTGTGCGAATCGCCCAGGCTGCAAGAGGAAGCGTGCGTGGCACTCGCTTGTTTGCGGATTCACTTTAGCAGTCGGAAGCAGAAAGTTCAACCTGCGCCTACTTGTGCTGCTACCTATTTCTCTTCCAGTATTCCCTGGAACCAATTCTGCTAGCTTCATGCTTGGCGATGCAGAGATGACAGTGGTAGATGCGGTGGAGAAGGGAAAAACAGAGTGCAGAGGACAGTTTCTGGTGCTTGACGTGAGGCAAGGGGAAGGTTCAGCCCAGCAGAGGCTGTTACCCCTGGAGCCTTTTTCTTTGGCAGCAGCTGCTGCAAGTGGGCAAGGGAGCTGCGAGAGTGAAGAAGGGGACGGTCCATCTAGCTGAGGAAAGAAGAAGCTCCCCGAGGCGCAGTTTGTTGCGCTCAGTTTCAAGGCTGCCTGGAGGAGGGGGGGACTTGAAGAACGCCTTCTTTCTGGACGCCTCCTTCTGGCTGTGCTCCAGCTGCATGCACTCTGCAGCACGGAAGGTTTAGGAACCTGCTGCTGGCCAGCTTGTGTCCAGGAGTGCAAGGGCTGCGCCTTCCTTTCTGAAGCAGCCAGAGCATTCTCAGCTGCAGCTGCTTGTGAAGCAGCTCTTGGCTGGACATTTGAAATTGGCTCCCCTGAGTACATGAGCCCGGTGCCCAGCTGCTTGGTTCTTCGCCTTCTGTGCTCTGGACAGAAGTGAAGCCCAGCCATGGCTTGGAGCTTTGCCGCTCTTCAGCGTGAACACTGCACGCAGCCACAGTGTGCTGTGCAGGGATTTTCCTTCAGCTCGACGGACAAGCATTTTCTTGCTGTTTCACCGAGTGCAAACTGTCCGTGTAGCTCTCGCTCAGCGAAATGCGTTTGGAGAGGAACACTTGCTGGAGTAGCTTTTCGCTGGGCAAGACTTTCAACACAGCACCACAATTCGGGCAAGGAGCAGCAGAAAGGAAGACCATCTTTTGGTCCTGGCACCTTCTTCTGGGCGAGACGCCTATCCGCCTCTTCGCTCCCTGCAAGGCTGTAAGCTTGGCGCTGGTACTTGCAAGGGAGAAGGCAGGTGCAGAGAGCACCGCCGTCTGCCGGCGCTGTGCAGGCTGGAAAGGAAAGAGGGCTACCACTAGGATGTGCTGCAAATACAGGTTTGCACGCGTCGAGGGTAAGCTCCGGCTAAGCTCGTTGACCTCAAACTGTTCTCTGTGCGAGACTTAGCTGAGAAGCTTTCCGTTAAGATTCAGGCTACCACGCAGACCGAATGTGCTGCTACCTAGCGCTGAGAGAGAAAGTGCAGAGGCCAGGCGTGTTTGGGCAGAGGCAGCAGCCTGGAGGCTTTCGCTGCCAGCACCGTGCTCTCTGGGCGAGAAGCAGACGACTGTTCGTCTCCAGCTAAACGAAAGCGCGACCTGCTACGAAGAGCATAAGAACGAAGGCAGAGCAGCAGGCTGCTGTGCGAATCGCCCAGGCTGCAAGAGGAAGCGTGCGTGGCACTCGCTTGTTTGCGGATTCACTTTAGCAGTCGGAAGCAGAAAGTTCAACCTGCGGCTACTTGTGCTGCTACCTATTTCTCTTCCAGTATTCCCTGGAACCAATTCTGCTAGCTTCATGCTTGGAGATGCAGAGATGACAGTGGTAGATGCGGTGGAGAAGGGAAAAACAGAGTGCAGAGGACAGTTTCTGGTGCTTGACGTGAGGCAAGGGGAAGGTTCAGCCCAGCAGAGGCTGTTACCCCTGGAGCCTTTTTCTTTGGCAGCAGCTGCTGCAAGTGGGCAAGGGAGCTGCGAGAGTGAAGAAGGGGACGGTCCATCTAGCTGAGGAAAGAAGAAGCTCCCCGAGGCGCAGTTTGTTGCGCTCAGTTTCAAGGCTGCCTGGAGGAGGGGGGGACTTGAAGAACGCCTTCTTTCTGGACGCCTCCTCCTGGCTGTGCTCCAGCTGCATGCACTCTGCAGCACGGAAGGTTTAGGAACCTGCTGCTGGCCAGCTTGTGTCCAGGAGTGCAAGGGCTGCGCCTTCCTTTCTGAAGCAGCCAGAGCATTCTCAGCTGCATGTGCTTGTGAAGCAGCTCTTGGCTGGACATTTGAAATTGGCTCCCCTGAGTACATGAGCCCGGTGCCCAGCTGCTTGGTTCTTCGCCTTCTGTGCTCTGGACAGAAGTGAAGCCCAGCCATGGCTTGGAGCTTTGCCGCTCTTCAGCGTGAACACTGCACGCAGCCACAGTGTGCTGTGCAGGGATTTTCCTTCAGCTCGACGGACAAGCATTTTCTTGCTGTTTCACCGAGTGCAAACTGTCCGTGTAGCTCTCGCTCAGCGAAATGCGTTTGGAGAGAAACACTTGCTGGAGTAGCTTTTCGCTGGGCAAGACTTTCAACACAGCACCACAATTCGGGCAAGGAGCAGCAGAAAGGAAGACCATCTTTTGGTCCTGGCACGTTCTTCTGGGCGAGACGCCTATCCGCCTCTTCGCTCCCTGCAAGGCTGTAAGCTTGGCGCTGGTACTTGCAAGGGAGAAGGCAGGTGCAGAGAGCACCGCCGTCTGCCGGCGTTGTGCAGGCTGGAAAGGAAAGAGGGCTACCACTAGGATGTGCTGCAAATACAGGTTTGCACGCGTCGAGGGTAAGCTCCGGCTAAGCTCGTTGACCTCAAACTGTTCTCTGTGCGAGACTTAGCTGAGAAGCTTTCCGTTAAGATTCAGGCTACCACGCAGACCGAATGTGCTGCTACCTAGCGCTGAGAGAGAAAGTGCAGAGGCCAGGCGTGTTTGGGCAGAGGCAGCAGCCTGGAGGCTTTCGCTGCCAGCACCGTGCTCTCTGGGCGAGAAGCAGACGACTGTTCGTCTCCAGCTAAACGAAAGCGCGACCTGCTACGAAGAGCATAAGAACGAAGGCAGAGCAGCAGGCTGCTGTGCGAATCGCCCAGGCTGCAAGAGGAAGCGTGCGTGGCACTCGCTTGTTTGCGGATTCACTTTAGCAGTCGGAAGCAGAAAGTTCAACCTGCGGCTACTTGTGCTGCTACCTATTTCTCTTCCAGTATTCCCTGGAACCAATTCTGCTAGCTTCATGCTTGGCGATGCAGAGATGACAGTGGTAGATGCGGTGGAGAAGGGAAAAACAGAGTGCAGAGGACAGTTTCTGGTGCTTGACGTGAGGCAAGGGGAAGGTTCAGCCCAGCAGAGGCTGTTACCCCTGGAGCCTTTTTCTTTGGCAGCAGCTGCTGCAAGTGGGCAAGGGAGCTGCGAGAGTGAAGAAGGGGACGGTCCATCTAGCTGAGGAAAGAAGAAGCTCCCCGAGGCGCAGTTTGTTGCGCTCAGTTTCAAGGCTGCCTGGAGGAGGGGGGGACTTGAAGAACGCCTTCTTTCTGGACGCCTCCTTCTGGCTGTGCTCCAGCTGCATGCACTCTGCAGCACGGAAGGTTTAGGAACCTGCTGCTGGCCAGCTTGTGTCCAGGAGTGCAAGGGCTGCGCCTTCCTTTCTGAAGCAGCCAGAGCATTCTCCGCTGCAGCTGCTTGTGAAGCAGCTCTTGGCTGGACATTTGAAATTGGCTCCCCTGAGTACATGAGCCCGGTGCCCAGCTGCTTGGTTCTTCGCCTTCTGTGCTCTGGACAGAAGTGAAGCCCAGCCATGGCTTGGAGCTTTGCCGCTCTTCAGCGTGAACACTGCACGCAGCCACAGTGTGCTGTGCAGGGATTTTCCTTCAGCTCGACGGACAAGCATTTTCTTGCTGTTTCACCGAGTGCAAACTGTCCGTGTAGCTCTCGCTCAGCGAAATGCGTTTGGAGAGAAACACTTGCTGGAGTAGCTTTTCGCTGGGCAAGACTTTCAACACAGCACCACAATTCGGGCAAGGAGCAGCAGAAAGGAAGACCATCTTTTGGTCCTGGCACCTTCTTCTGGGCGAGACGCCTATCCGCCTCTTCGCTCCCTGCAAGGCTGTAAGCTTGGCGCTGGTACTTGCAAGTGAGAAGGCAGGTGCAGAGAGCACCGCCGTCTGCCGGCGCTGTGCAGGCTGGAAAGGAAAGAGGGCTACCACTAGGATGTGCTGCAAATACAGGTTTGCACGCGTCGAGGGTAAGCTCCGGCTAAGCTCGTTGACCTCAAACTGTTCTCTGTGCGAGACTTAGCTGAGAAGCTTTCCGTTAAGATTCAGGCTACCACGCAGACCGAATGTGCTGCTACCTAGCGCTGAGAGAGAAAGTGCAGAGGCCAGGCGTGTTTGGGCAGAGGCAGCAGCCTGGAGGCTTTCGCTGCCAGCACCGTGCTCTCTGGGCGAGAAGCAGACGACTGTTCGTCTCCAGCTAAACGAAAGCGCGACCTGCTACGAAGAGCATAAGAACGAAGGCAGAGCAGCAGGCTGCTGTGCGAATCGCCCAGGCTGCAAGAGGAAGCGTGCGTGGCACTCGCTTGTTTGCGGATTCACTTTAGCAGTCGGAAGCAGAAAGTTCAACCTGCGGCTACTTGTGCTGCTACCTATTTCTCTTCCAGTATTCCCTGGAACCAATTCTGCTAGCTTCATGCTTGGAGATGCAGAGATGACAGTGGTAGATGCGGTGGAGAAGGGAAAAACAGAGTGCAGAGGACAGTTTCTGGTGCTTGACGTGAGGCAAGGGGAAGGTTCAGCCCAGCAGAGGCTGTTACCCCTGGAGCCTTTTTCTTTGGCAGCAGCTGCTGCAAGTGGGCAAGGGAGCTGCGAGAGTGAAGAAGGGGACGGTCCATCTAGCTGAGGAAAGAAGAAGCTCCCCGAGGCGCAGTTTGTTGCGCTCAGTTTCAAGGCTGCCTGGAGGAGGGGGGGACTTGAAGAACGCCTTCTTTCTGGACGCCTCCTCCTGGCTGTGCTCCAGCTGCATGCACTCTGCAGCACGGAAGGTTTAGGAACCTGCTGCTGGCCAGCTTGTGTCCAGGAGTGCAAGGGCTGCGCCTTCCTTTCTGAAGCAGCCAGAGCATTCTCCGCTGCAGCTGCTTGTGAAGCAGCTCTTGGCTGGACATTTGAAATTGGCTCCCCTGAGTACATGAGCCCGGTGCCCAGCTGCTTGGTTCTTCGCCTTCTGTGCTCTGGACAGAAGTGAAGCCCAGCCATGGCTTGGAGCTTTGCCGCTCTTCAGCGTGAACACTGCACGCAGCCACAGTGTGCTGTGCAGGGATTTTCCTTCAGCTCGACGGACAAGCATTTTCTTGCTGTTTCACCGAGTGCAAACTGTCCGTGTAGCTCTCGCTCAGCGAAATGCGTTTGGAGAGAAACACTTGCTGGAGTAGCTTTTCGCTGGGCAAGACTTTCAACACAGCACCACAATTCGGGCAAGGAGCAGCAGAAAGGAAGACCATCTTTTGGTCCTGGCACCTTCTTCTGGGCGAGACGCCTATCCGCCTCTTCGCTCCCTGCAAGGCTGTAAGCTTGGCGCTGGTACTTGCAAGTGAGAAGGCAGGTGCAGAGAGCACCGCCGTCTGCCGGCGCTGTGCAGGCTGGAAAGGAAAGAGGGCTACCACTAGGATGTGCTGCAAATACAGGTTTGCACGCGTCGAGGGTAAGCTCCGGCTAAGCTCGTTGACCTCAAACTGTTCTCTGTGCGAGACTTAGCTGAGAAGCTTTCCGTTAAGATTCAGGCTACCACGCAGACCGAATGTGCTGCTACCTAGCGCTGAGAGAGAAAGTGCAGAGGCCAGGCGTGTTTGGGCAGAGGCAGCAGCCTGGAGGCTTTCGCTGCCAGCACCGTGCTCTCTGGGCGAGAAGCAGACGACTGTTCGTCTCCAGCTAAACGAAAGCGCGACCTGCTACGAAGAGCATAAGAACGAAGGCAGAGCAGCAGGCTGCTGTGCGAATCGCCCAGGCTGCAAGAGGAAGCGTGCGTGGCACTCGCTTGTTTGCGGATTCACTTTAGCAGTCGGAAGCAGAAAGTTCAACCTGCGGCTACTTGTGCTGCTACCTATTTCTCTTCCAGTATTCCCTGGAACCAATTCTGCTAGCTTCATGCTTGGCGATGCAGAGATGACAGTGGTAGATGCGGTGGAGAAGGGAAAAACAGAGTGCAGAGGACAGTTTCTGGTGCTTGACGTGAGGCAAGGGGAAGGTTCAGCCCAGCAGAGGCTGTTACCCCTGGAGCCTTTTTCTTTGGCAGCAGCTGCTGCAAGTGGGCAAGGGAGCTGCGAGAGTGAAGAAGGGGACGGTCCATCTAGCTGAGGAAAGAAGAAGCTCCCCGAGGCGCAGTTTGTTGTGCTCAGTTTCAAGGCTGCCTGGAGGAGGGGGGGACTTGAAGAACGCCTTCTTTCTGGACGCCTCCTCCTGGCTGTGCTCCAGCTGCATGCACTCTGCAGCACGGAAGGTTTAGGAACCTGCTGCTGGCCAGCTTGTGTCCAGGAGTGCAAGGGCTGCGCCTTCCTTTCTGAAGCAGCCAGAGCATTCTCCGCTGCAGCTGCTTGTGAAGCAGCTCTTGGCTGGACATTTGAAATTGGCTCCCCTGAGTACATGAGCCCGGTGCCCAGCTGCTTGGTTCTTCGCCTTCTGTGCTCTGGACAGAAGTGAAGCCCAGCCATGGCTTGGAGCTTTGCCGCTCTTCAGCGTGAACACTGCACGCAGCCACAGTGTGCTGTGCAGGGATTTTCCTTCAGCTCGACGGACAAGCATTTTCTTGCTGTTTCACCGAGTGCAAACTGTCCGTGTAGCTCTCGCTCAGCGAAATGCGTTTGGAGAGAAACACTTGCTGGAGTAGCTTTTCGCTGGGCAAGACTTTCAACACAGCACCACAATTCGGGCAAGGAGCAGCAGAAAGGAAGACCATCTTTTGGTCCTGGCACCTTCTTCTGGGCGAGACGCCTATCCGCCTCTTCGCTCCCTGCAAGGCTGTAAGCTTGGCGCTGGTACTTGCAAGTGAGAAGGCAGGTGCAGAGAGCACCGCCGTCTGCCGGCGTTGTGCAGGCTGGAAAGGAAAGAGGGCTACCACTAGGATGTGCTGCAAATACAGGTTTGCACGCGTCGAGGGTAAGCTCCGGCTAAGCTCGTTGACCTCAAACTGTTCTCTGTGCGAGACTTAGCTGAGAAGCTTTCCGTTAAGATTCAGGCTACCACGCAGACCGAATGTGCTGCTACCTAGCGCTGAGAGAGAAAGTGCAGAGGCCAGGCGTGTTTGGGCAGAGGCAGCAGCCTGGAGGCTTTCGCTGCCAGCACCGTGCTCTCTGGGCGAGAAGCAGACGACTGTTCGTCTCCAGCTAAACGAAAGCGCGACCTGCTACGAAGAGCATAAGAACGAAGGCAGAGCAGCAGGCTGCTGTGCGAATCGCCCAGGCTGCAAGAGGAAGCGTGCGTGGCACTCGCTTGTTTGCGGATTCACTTTAGCAGTCGGAAGCAGAAAGTTCAACCTGCGGCTACTTGTGCTGCTACCTATTTCTCTTCCAGTATTCCCTGGAACCAATTCTGCTAGCTTCATGCTTGGAGATGCAGAGATGACAGTGGTAGATGCGGTGGAGAAGGGAAAAACAGAGTGCAGAGGACAGTTTCTGGTGCTTGACGTGAGGCAAGGGGAAGGTTCAGCCCAGCAGAGGCTGTTACCCCTGGAGCCTTTTTCTTTGGCAGCAGCTGCTGCAAGTGGGCAAGGGAGCTGCGAGAGTGAAGAAGGGGACGGTCCATCTAGCTGAGGAAAGAAGAAGCTCCCCGAGGCGCAGTTTGTTGCGCTCAGTTTCAAGGCTGCCTGGAGGAGGGGGGGACTTGAAGAACGCCTTCTTTCTGGACGCCTCCTCCTGGCTGTGCTCCAGCTGCATGCACTCTGCAGCACGGAAGGTTTAGGAACGTGCTGCTGGCCAGCTTGTGTCCAGGAGTGCAAGGGCTGCGCCTTCCTTTCTGAAGCAGCCAGAGCATTCTCAGCTGCATGTGCTTGTGAAGCAGCTCTTGGCTGGACATTTGAAATTGGCTCCCCTGAGTACATGAGCCCGGTGCCCAGCTGCTTGGTTCTTCGCCTTCTGTGCTCTGGACAGAAGTGAAGCCCAGCCATGGCTTGGAGCTTTGCCGCTCTTCAGCGTGAACACTGCACGCAGCCACAGTGTGCTGTGCAGGGATTTTCCTTCAGCTCGACGGACAAGCATTTTCTTGCTGTTTCACCGAGTGCAAACTGTCCGTGTAGCTCTCGCTCAGCGAAATGCGTTTGGAGAGAAACACTTGCTGGAGTAGCTTTTCGCTGGGCAAGACTTTCAACACAGCACCACAATTCGGGCAAGGAGCAGCAGAAAGGAAGACCATCTTTTGGTCCTGGCACCTTCTTCTGGGCGAGACGCCTATCCGCCTCTTCGCTCCCTGCAAGGCTGTAAGCTTGGCGCTGGTACTTGCAAGTGAGAAGGCAGGTGCAGAGAGCACCGCCGTCTGCCGGCGTTGTGCAGGCTGGAAAGGAAAGAGGGCTACCACTAGGATGTGCTGCAAATACAGGTTTGCACGCGTCGAGGGTAAGCTCCGGCTAAGCTCGTTGACCTCAAACTGTTCTCTGTGCGAGACTTAGCTGAGAAGCTTTCCGTTAAGATTCAGGCTACCACGCAGACCGAATGTGCTGCTACCTAGCGCTGAGAGAGAAAGTGCAGAGGCCAGGCGTGTTTGGGCAGAGGCAGCAGCCTGGAGGCTTTCGCTGCCAGCACCGTGCTCTCTGGGCGAGAAGCAGACGACTGTTCGTCTCCAGCTAAACGAAAGCGCGACCTGCTACGAAGAGCATAAGAACGAAGGCAGAGCAGCAGGCTGCTGTGCGAATCGCCCAGGCTGCAAGAGGAAGCGTGCGTGGCACTCGCTTGTTTGCGGATTCACTTTAGCAGTCGGAAGCAGAAAGTTCAACCTGCGGCTACTTGTGCTGCTACCTATTTCTCTTCCAGTATTCCCTGGAACCAATTCTGCTAGCTTCATGCTTGGCGATGCAGAGATGACAGTGGTAGATGCGGTGGAGAAGGGAAAAACAGAGTGCAGAGGACAGTTTCTGGTGCTTGACGTGAGGCAAGGGGAAGGTTCAGCCCAGCAGAGGCTGTTACCCCTGGAGCCTTTTTCTTTGGCAGCAGCTGCTGCAAGTGGGCAAGGGAGCTGCGAGAGTGAAGAAGGGGACGGTCCATCTAGCTGAGGAAAGAAGAAGCTCCCCGAGGCGCAGTTTGTTGCGCTCAGTTTCAAGGCTGCCTGGAGGAGGGGGGGACTTGAAGAACGCCTTCTTTCTGGACGCCTCCTTCTGGCTGTGCTCCAGCTGCATGCACTCTGCAGCACGGAAGGTTTAGGAACCTGCTGCTGGCCAGCTTGTGTCCAGGAGTGCAAGGGCTGCGCCTTCCTTTCTGAAGCAGCCAGAGCATTCTCCGCTGCAGCTGCTTGTGAAGCAGCTCTTGGCTGGACATTTGAAATTGGCTCCCCTGAGTACATGAGCCCGGTGCCCAGCTGCTTGGTTCTTCGCCTTCTGTGCTCTGGACAGAAGTGAAGCCCAGCCATGGCTTGGAGCTTTGCCGCTCTTCAGCGTGAACACTGCACGCAGCCACAGTGTGCTGTGCAGGGATTTTCCTTCAGCTCGACGGACAAGCATTTTCTTGCTGTTTCACCGAGTGCAAACTGTCCGTGTAGCTCTCGCTCAGCGAAATGCGTTTGGAGAGAAACACTTGCTGGAGTAGCTTTTCGCTGGGCAAGACTTTCAACACAGCACCACAATTCGGGCAAGGAGCAGCAGAAAGGAAGACCATCTTTTGGTCCTGGCACCTTCTTCTGGGCGAGACGCCTATCCGCCTCTTCGCTCCCTGCAAGGCTGTAAGCTTGGCGCTGGTACTTGCAAGTGAGAAGGCAGGTGCAGAGAGCACCGCCGTCTGCCGGCGTTGTGCAGGCTGGAAAGGAAAGAGGGCTACCACTAGGATGTGCTGCAAATACAGGTTTGCACGCGTCGAGGGTAAGCTCCGGCTAAGCTCGTTGACCTCAAACTGTTCTCTGTGCGAGACTTAGCTGAGAAGCTTTCCGTTAAGATTCAGGCTACCACGCAGACCGAATGTGCTGCTACCTAGCGCTGAGAGAGAAAGTGCAGAGGCCAGGCGTGTTTGGGCAGAGGCAGCAGCCTGGAGGCTTTCGCTGCCAGCACCGTGCTCTCTGGGCGAGAAGCAGACGACTGTTCGTCTCCAGCTAAACGAAAGCGCGACCTGCTACGAAGAGCATAAGAACGAAGGCAGAGCAGCAGGCTGCTGTGCGAATCGCCCAGGCTGCAAGAGGAAGCGTGCGTGGCACTCGCTTGTTTGCGGATTCACTTTAGCAGTCGGAAGCAGAAAGTTCAACCTGCGGCTACTTGTGCTGCTACCTATTTCTCTTCCAGTATTCCCTGGAACCAATTCTGCTAGCTTCATGCTTGGCGATGCAGAGATGACAGTGGTAGATGCGGTGGAGAAGGGAAAAACAGAGTGCAGAGGACAGTTTCTGGTGCTTGACGTGAGGCAAGGGGAAGGTTCAGCCCAGCAGAGGCTGTTACCCCTGGAGCCTTTTTCTTTGGCAGCAGCTGCTGCAAGTGGGCAAGGGAGCTGCGAGAGTGAAGAAGGGGACGGTCCATCTAGCTGAGGAAAGAAGAAGCTCCCCGAGGCGCAGTTTGTTGCGCTCAGTTTCAAGGCTGCCTGGAGGAGGGGGGGACTTGAAGAACGCCTTCTTTCTGGACGCCTCCTCCTGGCTGTGCTCCAGCTGCATGCACTCTGCAGCACGGAAGGTTTAGGAACCTGCTGCTGGCCAGCTTGTGTCCAGGAGTGCAAGGGCTGCGCCTTCCTTTCTGAAGCAGCCAGAGCATTCTCAGCTGCATGTGCTTGTGAAGCAGCTCTTGGCTGGACATTTGAAATTGGCTCCCCTGAGTACATGAGCCCGGTGCCCAGCTGCTTGGTTCTTCGCCTTCTGTGCTCTGGACAGAAGTGAAGCCCAGCCATGGCTTGGAGCTTTGCCGCTCTTCAGCGTGAACACTGCACGCAGCCACAGTGTGCTGTGCAGGGATTTTCCTTCAGCTCGACGGACAAGCATTTTCTTGCTGTTTCACCGAGTGCAAACTGTCCGTGTAGCTCTCGCTCAGCGAAATGCGTTTGGAGAGAAACACTTGCTGGAGTAGCTTTTCGCTGGGCAAGACTTTCAACACAGCACCACAATTCGGGCAAGGAGCAGCAGAAAGGAAGACCATCTTTTGGTCCTGGCACCTTCTTCTGGGCGAGACGCCTATCCGCCTCTTCGCTCCCTGCAAGGCTGTAAGCTTGGCGCTGGTACTTGCAAGGGAGAAGGCAGGTGCAGAGAGCACCGCCGTCTGCCGGCGTTGTGCAGGCTGGAAAGGAAAGAGGGCTACCACTAGGATGTGCTGCAAATACAGGTTTGCACGCGTCGAGGGTAAGCTCCGGCTAAGCTCGTTGACCTCAAACTGTTCTCTGTGCGAGACTTAGCTGAGAAGCTTTCCGTTAAGATTCAGGCTACCACGCAGACCGAATGTGCTGCTACCTAGCGCTGAGAGAGAAAGTGCAGAGGCCAGGCGTGTTTGGGCAGAGGCAGCAGCCTGGAGGCTTTCGCTGCCAGCACCGTGCTCTCTGGGCGAGAAGCAGACGACTGTTCGTCTCCAGCTAAACGAAAGCGCGACCTGCTACGAAGAGCATAAGAACGAAGGCAGAGCAGCAGGCTGCTGTGCGAATCGCCCAGGCTGCAAGAGGAAGCGTGCGTGGCACTCGCTTGTTTGCGGATTCACTTTAGCAGTCGGAAGCAGAAAGTTCAAGCTGCGGCTACTTGTGCTGCTACCTATTTCTCTTCCAGTATTCCCTGGAACCAATTCTGCTAGCTTCATGCTTGGAGATGCAGAGATGACAGTGGTAGATGCGGTGGAGAAGGGAAAAACAGAGTGCAGAGGACAGTTTCTGGTGCTTGACGTGAGGCAAGGGGAAGGTTCAGCCCAGCAGAGGCTGTTACCCCTGGAGCCTTTTTCTTTGGCAGCAGCTGCTGCAAGTGGGCAAGGGAGCTGCGAGAGTGAAGAAGGGGACGGTCCATCTAGCTGAGGAAAGAAGAAGCTCCCCGAGGCGCAGTTTGTTGCGCTCAGTTTCAAGGCTGCCTGGAGGAGGGGGGGACTTGAAGAACGCCTTCTTTCTGGACGCCTCCTCCTGGCTGTGCTCCAGCTGCATGCACTCTGCAGCACGGAAGGTTTAGGAACCTGCTGCTGGCCAGCTTGTGTCCAGGAGTGCAAGGGCTGCGCCTTCCTTTCTGAAGCAGCCAGAGCATTCTCAGCTGCATGTGCTTGTGAAGCAGCTCTTGGCTGGACATTTGAAATTGGCTCCCCTGAGTACATGAGCCCGGTGCCCAGCTGCTTGGTTCTTCGCCTTCTGTGCTCTGGACAGAAGTGAAGCCCAGCCATGGCTTGGAGCTTTGCCGCTCTTCAGCGTGAACACTGCACGCAGCCACAGTGTGCTGTGCAGGGATTTTCCTTCAGCTCGACGGACAAGCATTTTCTTGCTGTTTCACCGAGTGCAAACTGTCCGTGTAGCTCTCGCTCAGCGAAATGCGTTTGGAGAGAAACACTTGCTGGAGTAGCTTTTCGCTGGGCAAGACTTTCAACACAGCACCACAATTCGGGCAAGGAGCAGCAGAAAGGAAGACCATCTTTTGGTCCTGGCACGTTCTTCTGGGCGAGACGCCTATCCGCCTCTTCGCTCCCTGCAAGGCTGTAAGCTTGGCGCTGGTACTTGCAAGGGAGAAGGCAGGTGCAGAGAGCACCGCCGTCTGCCGGCGTTGTGCAGGCTGGAAAGGAAAGAGGGCTACCACTAGGATGTGCTGCAAATACAGGTTTGCACGCGTCGAGGGTAAGCTCCGGCTAAGCTCGTTGACCTCAAACTGTTCTCTGTGCGAGACTTAGCTGAGAAGCTTTCCGTTAAGATTCAGGCTACCACGCAGACCGAATGTGCTGCTACCTAGCGCTGAGAGAGAAAGTGCAGAGGCCAGGCGTGTTTGGGCAGAGGCAGCAGCCTGGAGGCTTTCGCTGCCAGCACCGTGCTCTCTGGGCGAGAAGCAGACGACTGTTCGTCTCCAGCTAAACGAAAGCGCGACCTGCTACGAAGAGCATAAGAACGAAGGCAGAGCAGCAGGCTGCTGTGCGAATCGCCCAGGCTGCAAGAGGAAGCGTGCGTGGCACTCGCTTGTTTGCGGATTCACTTTAGCAGTCGGAAGCAGAAAGTTCAACCTGCGGCTACTTGTGCTGCTACCTATTTCTCTTCCAGTATTCCCTGGAACCAATTCTGCTAGCTTCATGCTTGGCGATGCAGAGATGACAGTGGTAGATGCGGTGGAGAAGGGAAAAACAGAGTGCAGAGGACAGTTTCTGGTGCTTGACGTGAGGCAAGGGGAAGGTTCAGCCCAGCAGAGGCTGTTACCCCTGGAGCCTTTTTCTTTGGCAGCAGCTGCTGCAAGTGGGCAAGGGAGCTGCGAGAGTGAAGAAGGGGACGGTCCATCTAGCTGAGGAAAGAAGAAGCTCCCCGAGGCGCAGTTTGTTGCGCTCAGTTTCAAGGCTGCCTGGAGGAGGGGGGGACTTGAAGAACGCCTTCTTTCTGGACGCCTCCTTCTGGCTGTGCTCCAGCTGCATGCACTCTGCAGCACGGAAGGTTTAGGAACCTGCTGCTGGCCAGCTTGTGTCCAGGAATGCAAGGGCTGCGCCTTCCTTTCTGAAGCAGCCAGAGCATTCTCCGCTGCAGCTGCTTGTGAAGCAGCTCTTGGCTGGACATTTGAAATTGGCTCCCCTGAGTACATGAGCCCGGTGCCCAGCTGCTTGGTTCTTCGCCTTCTGTGCTCTGGACAGAAGTGAAGCCCAGCCATGGCTTGGAGCTTTGCCGCTCTTCAGCGTGAACACTGCACGCAGCCACAGTGTGCTGTGCAGGGATTTTCCTTCAGCTCGACGGACAAGCATTTTCTTGCTGTTTCACCGAGTGCAAACTGTCCGTGTAGCTCTCGCTCAGCGAAATGCGTTTGGAGAGAAACACTTGCTGGAGTAGCTTTTCGCTGGGCAAGACTTTCAACACAGCACCACAATTCGGGCAAGGAGCAGCAGAAAGGAAGACCATCTTTTGGTCCTGGCACCTTCTTCTGGGCGAGACGCCTATCCGCCTCTTCGCTCCCTGCAAGGCTGTAAGCTTGGCGCTGGTACTTGCAAGTGAGAAGGCAGGTGCAGAGAGCACCGCCGTCTGCCGGCGCTGTGCAGGCTGGAAAGGAAAGAGGGCTACCACTAGGATGTGCTGCAAATACAGGTTTGCACGCGTCGAGGGTAAGCTCCGGCTAAGCTCGTTGACCTCAAACTGTTCTCTGTGCGAGACTTAGCTGAGAAGCTTTCCGTTAAGATTCAGGCTACCACGCAGACCGAATGTGCTGCTACCTAGCGCTGAGAGAGAAAGTGCAGAGGCCAGGCGTGTTTGGGCAGAGGCAGCAGCCTGGAGGCTTTCGCTGCCAGCACCGTGCTCTCTGGGCGAGAAGCAGACGACTGTTCGTCTCCAGCTAAACGAAAGCGCGACCTGCTACGAAGAGCATAAGAACGAAGGCAGAGCAGCAGGCTGCTGTGCGAATCGCCCAGGCTGCAAGAGGAAGCGTGCGTGGCACTCGCTTGTTTGCGGATTCACTTTAGCAGTCGGAAGCAGAAAGTTCAACCTGCGGCTACTTGTGCTGCTACCTATTTCTCTTCCAGTATTCCCTGGAACCAATTCTGCTAGCTTCATGCTTGGAGATGCAGAGATGACAGTGGTAGATGCGGTGGAGAAGGGAAAAACAGAGTGCAGAGGACAGTTTCTGGTGCTTGACGTGAGGCAAGGGGAAGGTTCAGCCCAGCAGAGGCTGTTACCCCTGGAGCCTTTTTCTTTGGCAGCAGCTGCTGCAAGTGGGCAAGGGAGCTGCGAGAGTGAAGAAGGGGACGGTCCATCTAGCTGAGGAAAGAAGAAGCTCCCCGAGGCGCAGTTTGTTGCGCTCAGTTTCAAGGCTGCCTGGAGGAGGGGGGGACTTGAAGAACGCCTTCTTTCTGGACGCCTCCTCCTGGCTGTGCTCCAGCTGCATGCACTCTGCAGCACGGAAGGTTTAGGAACCTGCTGCTGGCCAGCTTGTGTCCAGGAGTGCAAGGGCTGCGCCTTCCTTTCTGAAGCAGCCAGAGCATTCTCCGCTGCAGCTGCTTGTGAAGCAGCTCTTGGCTGGACATTTGAAATTGGCTCCCCTGAGTACATGAGCCCGGTGCCCAGCTGCTTGGTTCTTCGCCTTCTGTGCTCTGGACAGAAGTGAAGCCCAGCCATGGCTTGGAGCTTTGCCGCTCTTCAGCGTGAACACTGCACGCAGCCACAGTGTGCTGTGCAGGGATTTTCCTTCAGCTCGACGGACAAGCATTTTCTTGCTGTTTCACCGAGTGCAAACTGTCCGTGTAGCTCTCGCTCAGCGAAATGCGTTTGGAGAGAAACACTTGCTGGAGTAGCTTTTCGCTGGGCAAGACTTTCAACACAGCACCACAATTCGGGCAAGGAGCAGCAGAAAGGAAGACCATCTTTTGGTCCTGGCACCTTCTTCTGGGCGAGACGCCTATCCGCCTCTTCGCTCCCTGCAAGGCTGTAAGCTTGGCGCTGGTACTTGCAAGTGAGAAGGCAGGTGCAGAGAGCACCGCCGTCTGCCGGCGTTGTGCAGGCTGGAAAGGAAAGAGGGCTACCACTAGGATGTGCTGCAAATACAGGTTTGCACGCGTCGAGGGTAAGCTCCGGCTAAGCTCGTTGACCTCAAACTGTTCTCTGTGCGAGACTTAGCTGAGAAGCTTTCCGTTAAGATTCAGGCTACCACGCAGACCGAATGTGCTGCTACCTAGCGCTGAGAGAGAAAGTGCAGAGGCCAGGCGTGTTTGGGCAGAGGCAGCAGCCTGGAGGCTTTCGCTGCCAGCACCGTGCTCTCTGGGCGAGAAGCAGACGACTGTTCGTCTCCAGCTAAACGAAAGCGCGACCTGCTACGAAGAGCATAAGAACGAAGGCAGAGCAGCAGGCTGCTGTGCGAATCGCCCAGGCTGCAAGAGGAAGCGTGCGTGGCACTCGCTTGTTTGCGGATTCACTTTAGCAGTCGGAAGCAGAAAGTTCAACCTGCGCCTACTTGTGCTGCTACCTATTTCTCTTCCAGTATTCCCTGGAACCAATTCTGCTAGCTTCATGCTTGGCGATGCAGAGATGACAGTGGTAGATGCGGTGGAGAAGGGAAAAACAGAGTGCAGAGGACAGTTTCTGGTGCTTGACGTGAGGCAAGGGGAAGGTTCAGCCCAGCAGAGGCTGTTACCCCTGGAGCCTTTTTCTTTGGCAGCAGCTGCTGCAAGTGGGCAAGGGAGCTGCGAGAGTGAAGAAGGGGACGGTCCATCTAGCTGAGGAAAGAAGAAGCTCCCCGAGGCGCAGTTTGTTGTGCTCAGTTTCAAGGCTGCCTGGAGGAGGGGGGGACTTGAAGAACGCCTTCTTTCTGGACGCCTCCTCCTGGCTGTGCTCCAGCTGCATGCACTCTGCAGCACGGAAGGTTTAGGAACCTGCTGCTGGCCAGCTTGTGTCCAGGAGTGCAAGGGCTGCGCCTTCCTTTCTGAAGCAGCCAGAGCATTCTCAGCTGCATGTGCTTGTGAAGCAGCTCTTGGCTGGACATTTGAAATTGGCTCCCCTGAGTACATGAGCCCGGTGCCCAGCTGCTTGGTTCTTCGCCTTCTGTGCTCTGGACAGAAGTGAAGCCCAGCCATGGCTTGGAGCTTTGCCGCTCTTCAGCGTGAACACTGCACGCAGCCACAGTGTGCTGTGCAGGGATTTTCCTTCAGCTCGACGGACAAGCATTTTCTTGCTGTTTCACCGAGTGCAAACTGTCCGTGTAGCTCTCGCTCAGCGAAATGCGTTTGGAGAGAAACACTTGCTGGAGTAGCTTTTCGCTGGGCAAGACTTTCAACACAGCACCACAATTCGGGCAAGGAGCAGCAGAAAGGAAGACCATCTTTTGGTCCTGGCACCTTCTTCTGGGCGAGACGCCTATCCGCCTCTTCGCTCCCTGCAAGGCTGTAAGCTTGGCGCTGGTACTTGCAAGTGAGAAGGCAGGTGCAGAGAGCACCGCCGTCTGCCGGCGTTGTGCAGGCTGGAAAGGAAAGAGGGCTACCACTAGGATGTGCTGCAAATACAGGTTTGCACGCGTCGAGGGTAAGCTCCGGCTAAGCTCGTTGACCTCAAACTGTTCTCTGTGCGAGACTTAGCTGAGAAGCTTTCCGTTAAGATTCAGGCTACCACGCAGACCGAATGTGCTGCTACCTAGCGCTGAGAGAGAAAGTGCAGAGGCCAGGCGTGTTTGGGCAGAGGCAGCAGCCTGGAGGCTTTCGCTGCCAGCACCGTGCTCTCTGGGCGAGAAGCAGACGACTGTTCGTCTCCAGCTAAACGAAAGCGCGACCTGCTACGAAGAGCATAAGAACGAAGGCAGAGCAGCAGGCTGCTGTGCGAATCGCCCAGGCTGCAAGAGGAAGCGTGCGTGGCACTCGCTTGTTTGCGGATTCACTTTAGCAGTCGGAAGCAGAAAGTTCAACCTGCGGCTACTTGTGCTGCTACCTATTTCTCTTCCAGTATTCCCTGGAACCAATTCTGCTAGCTTCATGCTTGGAGATGCAGAGATGACAGTGGTAGATGCGGTGGAGAAGGGAAAAACAGAGTGCAGAGGACAGTTTCTGGTGCTTGACGTGAGGCAAGGGGAAGGTTCAGCCCAGCAGAGGCTGTTACCCCTGGAGCCTTTTTCTTTGGCAGCAGCTGCTGCAAGTGGGCAAGGGAGCTGCGAGAGTGAAGAAGGGGACGGTCCATCTAGCTGAGGAAAGAAGAAGCTCCCCGAGGCGCAGTTTGTTGCGCTCAGTTTCAAGGCTGCCTGGAGGAGGGGGGGACTTGAAGAACGCCTTCTTTCTGGACGCCTCCTCCTGGCTGTGCTCCAGCTGCATGCACTCTGCAGCACGGAAGGTTTAGGAACCTGCTGCTGGCCAGCTTGTGTCCAGGAGTGCAAGGGCTGCGCCTTCCTTTCTGAAGCAGCCAGAGCATTCTCAGCTGCATGTGCTTGTGAAGCAGCTCTTGGCTGGACATTTGAAATTGGCTCCCCTGAGTACATGAGCCCGGTGCCCAGCTGCTTGGTTCTTCGCCTTCTGTGCTCTGGACAGAAGTGAAGCCCAGCCATGGCTTGGAGCTTTGCCGCTCTTCAGCGTGAACACTGCACGCAGCCACAGTGTGCTGTGCAGGGATTTTCCTTCAGCTCGACGGACAAGCATTTTCTTGCTGTTTCACCGAGTGCAAACTGTCCGTGTAGCTCTCGCTCAGCGAAATGCGTTTGGAGAGAAACACTTGCTGGAGTAGCTTTTCGCTGGGCAAGACTTTCAACACAGCACCACAATTCGGGCAAGGAGCAGCAGAAAGGAAGACCATCTTTTGGTCCTGGCACCTTCTTCTGGGCGAGACGCCTATCCGCCTCTTCGCTCCCTGCAAGGCTGTAAGCTTGGCGCTGGTACTTGCAAGTGAGAAGGCAGGTGCAGAGAGCACCGCCGTCTGCCGGCGTTGTGCAGGCTGGAAAGGAAAGAGGGCTACCACTAGGATGTGCTGCAAATACAGGTTTGCACGCGTCGAGGGTAAGCTCCGGCTAAGCTCGTTGACCTCAAACTGTTCTCTGTGCGAGACTTAGCTGAGAAGCTTTCCGTTAAGATTCAGGCTACCACGCAGACCGAATGTGCTGCTACCTAGCGCTGAGAGAGAAAGTGCAGAGGCCAGGCGTGTTTGGGCAGAGGCAGCAGCCTGGAGGCTTTCGCTGCCAGCACCGTGCTCTCTGGGCGAGAAGCAGACGACTGTTCGTCTCCAGCTAAACGAAAGCGCGACCTGCTACGAAGAGCATAAGAACGAAGGCAGAGCAGCAGGCTGCTGTGCGAATCGCCCAGGCTGCAAGAGGAAGCGTGCGTGGCACTCGCTTGTTTGCGGATTCACTTTAGCAGTCGGAAGCAGAAAGTTCAACCTGCGGCTACTTGTGCTGCTACCTATTTCTCTTCCAGTATTCCCTGGAACCAATTCTGCTAGCTTCATGCTTGGCGATGCAGAGATGACAGTGGTAGATGCGGTGGAGAAGGGAAAAACAGAGTGCAGAGGACAGTTTCTGGTGCTTGACGTGAGGCAAGGGGAAGGTTCAGCCCAGCAGAGGCTGTTACCCCTGGAGCCTTTTTCTTTGGCAGCAGCTGCTGCAAGTGGGCAAGGGAGCTGCGAGAGTGAAGAAGGGGACGGTCCATCTAGCTGAGGAAAGAAGAAGCTCCCCGAGGCGCAGTTTGTTGCGCTCAGTTTCAAGGCTGCCTGGAGGAGGGGGGGACTTGAAGAACGCCTTCTTTCTGGACGCCTCCTTCTGGCTGTGCTCCAGCTGCATGCACTCTGCAGCACGGAAGGTTTAGGAACGTGCTGCTGGCCAGCTTGTGTCCAGGAGTGCAAGGGCTGCGCCTTCCTTTCTGAAGCAGCCAGAGCATTCTCCGCTGCAGCTGCTTGTGAAGCAGCTCTTGGCTGGACATTTGAAATTGGCTCCCCTGAGTACATGAGCCCGGTGCCCAGCTGCTTGGTTCTTCGCCTTCTGTGCTCTGGACAGAAGTGAAGCCCAGCCATGGCTTGGAGCTTTGCCGCTCTTCAGCGTGAACACTGCACGCAGCCACAGTGTGCTGTGCAGGGATTTTCCTTCAGCTCGACGGACAAGCATTTTCTTGCTGTTTCACCGAGTGCAAACTGTCCGTGTAGCTCTCGCTCAGCGAAATGCGTTTGGAGAGAAACACTTGCTGGAGTAGCTTTTCGCTGGGCAAGACTTTCAACACAGCACCACAATTCGGGCAAGGAGCAGCAGAAAGGAAGACCATCTTTTGGTCCTGGCACCTTCTTCTGGGCGAGACGCCTATCCGCCTCTTCGCTCCCTGCAAGGCTGTAAGCTTGGCGCTGGTACTTGCAAGTGAGAAGGCAGGTGCAGAGAGCACCGCCGTCTGCCGGCGTTGTGCAGGCTGGAAAGGAAAGAGGGCTACCACTAGGATGTGCTGCAAATACAGGTTTGCACGCGTCGAGGGTAAGCTCCGGCTAAGCTCGTTGACCTCAAACTGTTCTCTGTGCGAGACTTAGCTGAGAAGCTTTCCGTTAAGATTCAGGCTACCACGCAGACCGAATGTGCTGCTACCTAGCGCTGAGAGAGAAAGTGCAGAGGCCAGGCGTGTTTGGGCAGAGGCAGCAGCCTGGAGGCTTTCGCTGCCAGCACCGTGCTCTCTGGGCGAGAAGCAGACGACTGTTCGTCTCCAGCTAAACGAAAGCGCGACCTGCTACGAAGAGCATAAGAACGAAGGCAGAGCAGCAGGCTGCTGTGCGAATCGCCCAGGCTGCAAGAGGAAGCGTGCGTGGCACTCGCTTGTTTGCGGATTCACTTTAGCAGTCGGAAGCAGAAAGTTCAACCTGCGGCTACTTGTGCTGCTACCTATTTCTCTTCCAGTATTCCCTGGAACCAATTCTGCTAGCTTCATGCTTGGAGATGCAGAGATGACAGTGGTAGATGCGGTGGAGAAGGGAAAAACAGAGTGCAGAGGACAGTTTCTGGTGCTTGACGTGAGGCAAGGGGAAGGTTCAGCCCAGCAGAGGCTGTTACCCCTGGAGCCTTTTTCTTTGGCAGCAGCTGCTGCAAGTGGGCAAGGGAGCTGCGAGAGTGAAGAAGGGGACGGTCCATCTAGCTGAGGAAAGAAGAAGCTCCCCGAGGCGCAGTTTGTTGCGCTCAGTTTCAAGGCTGCCTGGAGGAGGGGGGGACTTGAAGAACGCCTTCTTTCTGGACGCCTCCTCCTGGCTGTGCTCCAGCTGCATGCACTCTGCAGCACGGAAGGTTTAGGAACCTGCTGCTGGCCAGCTTGTGTCCAGGAGTGCAAGGGCTGCGCCTTCCTTTCTGAAGCAGCCAGAGCATTCTCAGCTGCATGTGCTTGTGAAGCAGCTCTTGGCTGGACATTTGAAATTGGCTCCCCTGAGTACATGAGCCCGGTGCCCAGCTGCTTGGTTCTTCGCCTTCTGTGCTCTGGACAGAAGTGAAGCCCAGCCATGGCTTGGAGCTTTGCCGCTCTTCAGCGTGAACACTGCACGCAGCCACAGTGTGCTGTGCAGGGATTTTCCTTCAGCTCGACGGACAAGCATTTTCTTGCTGTTTCACCGAGTGCAAACTGTCCGTGTAGCTCTCGCTCAGCGAAATGCGTTTGGAGAGAAACACTTGCTGGAGTAGCTTTTCGCTGGGCAAGACTTTCAACACAGCACCACAATTCGGGCAAGGAGCAGCAGAAAGGAAGACCATCTTTTGGTCCTGGCACCTTCTTCTGGGCGAGACGCCTATCCGCCTCTTCGCT
Source organism: Corvus hawaiiensis (assembly GCF_020740725.1). Lineage (NCBI taxonomy): Eukaryota > Metazoa > Chordata > Aves > Passeriformes > Corvidae > Corvus > Corvus hawaiiensis. The sequence continues at coordinate 10,314,637 of NC_063216.1, forward strand.
CCCTGCAAGGCTGTAAGCTTGGCGCTGGTACTTGCAAGTGAGAAGGCAGGTGCAGAGAGCACCGCCGTCTGCCGGCGTTGTGCAGGCTGGAAAGGAAAGAGGGCTACCACTAGGATGTGCTGCAAATACAGGTTTGCACGCGTCGAGGGTAAGCTCCGGCTAAGCTCGTTGACCTCAAACTGTTCTCTGTGCGAGACTTAGCTGAGAAGCTTTCCGTTAAGATTCAGGCTACCACGCAGACCGAATGTGCTGCTACCTAGCGCTGAGAGAGAAAGTGCAGAGGCCAGGCGTGTTTGGGCAGAGGCAGCAGCCTGGAGGCTTTCGCTGCCAGCACCGTGCTCTCTGGGCGAGAAGCAGACGACTGTTCGTCTCCAGCTAAACGAAAGCGCGACCTGCTACGAAGAGCATAAGAACGAAGGCAGAGCAGCAGGCTGCTGTGCGAATCGCCCAGGCTGCAAGAGGAAGCGTGCGTGGCACTCGCTTGTTTGCGGATTCACTTTAGCAGTCGGAAGCAGAAAGTTCAACCTGCGCCTACTTGTGCTGCTACCTATTTCTCTTCCAGTATTCCCTGGAACCAATTCTGCTAGCTTCATGCTTGGCGATGCAGAGATGACAGTGGTAGATGCGGTGGAGAAGGGAAAAACAGAGTGCAGAGGACAGTTTCTGGTGCTTGACGTGAGGCAAGGGGAAGGTTCAGCCCAGCAGAGGCTGTTACCCCTGGAGCCTTTTTCTTTGGCAGCAGCTGCTGCAAGTGGGCAAGGGAGCTGCGAGAGTGAAGAAGGGGACGGTCCATCTAGCTGAGGAAAGAAGAAGCTCCCCGAGGCGCAGTTTGTTGCGCTCAGTTTCAAGGCTGCCTGGAGGAGGGGGGGACTTGAAGAACGCCTTCTTTCTGGACGCCTCCTTCTGGCTGTGCTCCAGCTGCATGCACTCTGCAGCACGGAAGGTTTAGGAACCTGCTGCTGGCCAGCTTGTGTCCAGGAGTGCAAGGGCTGCGCCTTCCTTTCTGAAGCAGCCAGAGCATTCTCCGCTGCAGCTGCTTGTGAAGCAGCTCTTGGCTGGACATTTGAAATTGGCTCCCCTGAGTACATGAGCCCGGTGCCCAGCTGCTTGGTTCTTCGCCTTCTGTGCTCTGGACAGAAGTGAAGCCCAGCCATGGCTTGGAGCTTTGCCGCTCTTCAGCGTGAACACTGCACGCAGCCACAGTGTGCTGTGCAGGGATTTTCCTTCAGCTCGACGGACAAGCATTTTCTTGCTGTTTCACCGAGTGCAAACTGTCCGTGTAGCTCTCGCTCAGCGAAATGCGTTTGGAGAGGAACACTTGCTGGAGTAGCTTTTCGCTGGGCAAGACTTTCAACACAGCACCACAATTCGGGCAAGGAGCAGCAGAAAGGAAGACCATCTTTTGGTCCTGGCACCTTCTTCTGGGCGAGACGCCTATCCGCCTCTTCGCTCCCTGCAAGGCTGTAAGCTTGGCGCTGGTACTTGCAAGGGAGAAGGCAGGTGCAGAGAGCACCGCCGTCTGCCGGCGCTGTGCAGGCTGGAAAGGAAAGAGGGCTACCACTAGGATGTGCTGCAAATACAGGTTTGCACGCGTCGAGGGTAAGCTCCGGCTAAGCTCGTTGACCTCAAACTGTTCTCTGTGCGAGACTTAGCTGAGAAGCTTTCCGTTAAGATTCAGGCTACCACGCAGACCGAATGTGCTGCTACCTAGCGCTGAGAGAGAAAGTGCAGAGGCCAGGCGTGTTTGGGCAGAGGCAGCAGCCTGGAGGCTTTCGCTGCCAGCACCGTGCTCTCTGGGCGAGAAGCAGACGACTGTTCGTCTCCAGCTAAACGAAAGCGCGACCTGCTACGAAGAGCATAAGAACGAAGGCAGAGCAGCAGGCTGCTGTGCGAATCGCCCAGGCTGCAAGAGGAAGCGTGCGTGGCACTCGCTTGTTTGCGGATTCACTTTAGCAGTCGGAAGCAGAAAGTTCAACCTGCGGCTACTTGTGCTGCTACCTATTTCTCTTCCAGTATTCCCTGGAACCAATTCTGCTAGCTTCATGCTTGGAGATGCAGAGATGACAGTGGTAGATGCGGTGGAGAAGGGAAAAACAGAGTGCAGAGGACAGTTTCTGGTGCTTGACGTGAGGCAAGGGGAAGGTTCAGCCCAGCAGAGGCTGTTACCCCTGGAGCCTTTTTCTTTGGCAGCAGCTGCTGCAAGTGGGCAAGGGAGCTGCGAGAGTGAAGAAGGGGACGGTCCATCTAGCTGAGGAAAGAAGAAGCTCCCCGAGGCGCAGTTTGTTGCGCTCAGTTTCAAGGCTGCCTGGAGGAGGGGGGGACTTGAAGAACGCCTTCTTTCTGGACGCCTCCTTCTGGCTGTGCTCCAGCTGCATGCACTCTGCAGCACGGAAGGTTTAGGAACCTGCTGCTGGCCAGCTTGTGTCCAGGAGTGCAAGGGCTGCGCCTTCCTTTCTGAAGCAGCCAGAGCATTCTCCGCTGCAGCTGCTTGTGAAGCAGCTCTTGGCTGGACATTTGAAATTGGCTCCCCTGAGTACATGAGCCCGGTGCCCAGCTGCTTGGTTCTTCGCCTTCTGTGCTCTGGACAGAAGTGAAGCCCAGCCATGGCTTGGAGCTTTGCCGCTCTTCAGCGTGAACACTGCACGCAGCCACAGTGTGCTGTGCAGGGATTTTCCTTCAGCTCGACGGACAAGCATTTTCTTGCTGTTTCACCGAGTGCAAACTGTCCGTGTAGCTCTCGCTCAGCGAAATGCGTTTGGAGAGAAACACTTGCTGGAGTAGCTTTTCGCTGGGCAAGACTTTCAACACAGCACCACAATTCGGGCAAGGAGCAGCAGAAAGGAAGACCATCTTTTGGTCCTGGCACCTTCTTCTGGGCGAGACGCCTATCCGCCTCTTCGCTCCCTGCAAGGCTGTAAGCTTGGCGCTGGTACTTGCAAGTGAGAAGGCAGGTGCAGAGAGCACCGCCGTCTGCCGGCGCTGTGCAGGCTGGAAAGGAAAGAGGGCTACCACTAGGATGTGCTGCAAATACAGGTTTGCACGCGTCGAGGGTAAGCTCCGGCTAAGCTCGTTGACCTCAAACTGTTCTCTGTGCGAGACTTAGCTGAGAAGCTTTCCGTTAAGATTCAGGCTACCACGCAGACCGAATGTGCTGCTACCTAGCGCTGAGAGAGAAAGTGCAGAGGCCAGGCGTGTTTGGGCAGAGGCAGCAGCCTGGAGGCTTTCGCTGCCAGCACCGTGCTCTCTGGGCGAGAAGCAGACGACTGTTCGTCTCCAGCTAAACGAAAGCGCGACCTGCTACGAAGAGCATAAGAACGAAGGCAGAGCAGCAGGCTGCTGTGCGAATCGCCCAGGCTGCAAGAGGAAGCGTGCGTGGCACTCGCTTGTTTGCGGATTCACTTTAGCAGTCGGAAGCAGAAAGTTCAACCTGCGGCTACTTGTGCTGCTACCTATTTCTCTTCCAGTATTCCCTGGAACCAATTCTGCTAGCTTCATGCTTGGAGATGCAGAGATGACAGTGGTAGATGCGGTGGAGAAGGGAAAAACAGAGTGCAGAGGACAGTTTCTGGTGCTTGACGTGAGGCAAGGGGAAGGTTCAGCCCAGCAGAGGCTGTTACCCCTGGAGCCTTTTTCTTTGGCAGCAGCTGCTGCAAGTGGGCAAGGGAGCTGCGAGAGTGAGGAAGGGGACGGTCCATCTAGCTGAGGAAAGAAGAAGCTCCCCGAGGCGCAGTTTGTTGCGCTCAGTTTCAAGGCTGCCTGGAGGAGGGGGGGACTTGAAGAACGCCTTCTTTCTGGACGCCTCCTCCTGGCTGTGCTCCAGCTGCATGCACTCTGCAGCACGGAAGGTTTAGGAACGTGCTGCTGGCCAGCTTGTGTCCAGGAGTGCAAGGGCTGCGCCTTCCTTTCTGAAGCAGCCAGAGCATTCTCCGCTGCAGCTGCTTGTGAAGCAGCTCTTGGCTGGACATTTGAAATTGGCTCCCCTGAGTACATGAGCCCGGTGCCCAGCTGCTTGGTTCTTCGCCTTCTGTGCTCTGGACAGAAGTGAAGCCCAGCCATGGCTTGGAGCTTTGCCGCTCTTCAGCGTGAACACTGCACGCAGCCACAGTGTGCTGTGCAGGGATTTTCCTTCAGCTCGACGGACAAGCATTTTCTTGCTGTTTCACCGAGTGCAAACTGTCCGTGTAGCTCTCGCTCAGCGAAATGCGTTTGGAGAGAAACACTTGCTGGAGTAGCTTTTCGCTGGGCAAGACTTTCAACACAGCACCACAATTCGGGCAAGGAGCAGCAGAAAGGAAGACCATCTTTTGGTCCTGGCACCTTCTTCTGGGCGAGACGCCTATCCGCCTCTTCGCTCCCTGCAAGGCTGTAAGCTTGGCGCTGGTACTTGCAAGTGAGAAGGCAGGTGCAGAGAGCACCGCCGTCTGCCGGCGTTGTGCAGGCTGGAAAGGAAAGAGGGCTACCACTAGGATGTGCTGCAAATACAGGTTTGCACGCGTCGAGGGTAAGCTCCGGCTAAGCTCGTTGACCTCAAACTGTTCTCTGTGCGAGACTTAGCTGAGAAGCTTTCCGTTAAGATTCAGGCTACCACGCAGACCGAATGTGCTGCTACCTAGCGCTGAGAGAGAAAGTGCAGAGGCCAGGCGTGTTTGGGCAGAGGCAGCAGCCTGGAGGCTTTCGCTGCCAGCACCGTGCTCTCTGGGCGAGAAGCAGACGACTGTTCGTCTCCAGCTAAACGAAAGCGCGACCTGCTACGAAGAGCATAAGAACGAAGGCAGAGCAGCAGGCTGCTGTGCGAATCGCCCAGGCTGCAAGAGGAAGCGTGCGTGGCACTCGCTTGTTTGCGGATTCACTTTAGCAGTCGGAAGCAGAAAGTTCAACCTGCGGCTACTTGTGCTGCTACCTATTTCTCTTCCAGTATTCCCTGGAACCAATTCTGCTAGCTTCATGCTTGGAGATGCAGAGATGACAGTGGTAGATGCGGTGGAGAAGGGAAAAACAGAGTGCAGAGGACAGTTTCTGGTGCTTGACGTGAGGCAAGGGGAAGGTTCAGCCCAGCAGAGCCTGTTACCCCTGGAGCCTTTTTCTTTGGCAGCAGCTGCTGCAAGTGGGCAAGGGAGCTGCGAGAGTGAAGAAGGGGACGGTCCATCTAGCTGAGGAAAGAAGAAGCTCCCCGAGGCGCAGTTTGTTGCGCTCAGTTGCAAGGCTGCCTGGAGGAGGGGGGGACTTGAAGAACGCCTTCTTTCTGGACGCCTCCTCCTGGCTGTGCTCCAGCTGCATGCACTCTGCAGCACGGAAGGTTTAGGAACCTGCTGCTGGCCAGCTTGTGTCCAGGAGTGCAAGGGCTGCGCCTTCCTTTCTGAAGCAGCCAGAGCATTCTCAGCTGCATGTGCTTGTGAAGCAGCTCTTGGCTGGACATTTGAAATTGGCTCCCCTGAGTACATGAGCCCGGTGCCCAGCTGCTTGGTTCTTCGCCTTCTGTGCTCTGGACAGAAGTGAAGCCCAGCCATGGCTTGGAGCTTTGCCGCTCTTCAGCGTGAACACTGCACGCAGCCACAGTGTGCTGTGCAGGGATTTTCCTTCAGCTCGACGGACAAGCATTTTCTTGCTGTTTCACCGAGTGCAAACTGTCCGTGTAGCTCTCGCTCAGCGAAATGCGTTTGGAGAGAAACACTTGCTGGAGTAGCTTTTCGCTGGGCAAGACTTTCAACACAGCACCACAATTCGGGCAAGGAGCAGCAGAAAGGAAGACCATCTTTTGGTCCTGGCACCTTCTTCTGGGCGAGACGCCTATCCGCCTCTTCGCTCCCTGCAAGGCTGTAAGCTTGGCGCTGGTACTTGCAAGTGAGAAGGCAGGTGCAGAGAGCACCGCCGTCTGCCGGCGTTGTGCAGGCTGGAAAGGAAAGAGGGCTACCACTAGGATGTGCTGCAAATACAGGTTTGCACGCGTCGAGGGTAAGCTCCGGCTAAGCTCGTTGACCTCAAACTGTTCTCTGTGCGAGACTTAGCTGAGAAGCTTTCCGTTAAGATTCAGGCTACCACGCAGACCGAATGTGCTGCTACCTAGCGCTGAGAGAGAAAGTGCAGAGGCCAGGCGTGTTTGGGCAGAGGCAGCAGCCTGGAGGCTTTCGCTGCCAGCACCGTGCTCTCTGGGCGAGAAGCAGACGACTGTTCGTCTCCAGCTAAACGAAAGCGCGACCTGCTACGAAGAGCATAAGAACGAAGGCAGAGCAGCAGGCTGCTGTGCGAATCGCCCAGGCTGCAAGAGGAAGCGTGCGTGGCACTCGCTTGTTTGCGGATTCACTTTAGCAGTCGGAAGCAGAAAGTTCAACCTGCGGCTACTTGTGCTGCTACCTATTTCTCTTCCAGTATTCCCTGGAACCAATTCTGCTAGCTTCATGCTTGGCGATGCAGAGATGACAGTGGTAGATGCGGTGGAGAAGGGAAAAACAGAGTGCAGAGGACAGTTTCTGGTGCTTGACGTGAGGCAAGGGGAAGGTTCAGCCCAGCAGAGGCTGTTACCCCTGGAGCCTTTTTCTTTGGCAGCAGCTGCTGCAAGTGGGCAAGGGAGCTGCGAGAGTGAAGAAGGGGACGGTCCATCTAGCTGAGGAAAGAAGAAGCTCCCCGAGGCGCAGTTTGTTGCGCTCAGTTTCAAGGCTGCCTGGAGGAGGGGGGGACTTGAAGAACGCCTTCTTTCTGGACGCCTCCTTCTGGCTGTGCTCCAGCTGCATGCACTCTGCAGCACGGAAGGTTTAGGAACCTGCTGCTGGCCAGCTTGTGTCCAGGAGTGCAAGGGCTGCGCCTTCCTTTCTGAAGCAGCCAGAGCATTCTCCGCTGCAGCTGCTTGTGAAGCAGCTCTTGGCTGGACATTTGAAATTGGCTCCCCTGAGTACATGAGCCCGGTGCCCAGCTGCTTGGTTCTTCGCCTTCTGTGCTCTGGACAGAAGTGAAGCCCAGCCATGGCTTGGAGCTTTGCCGCTCTTCAGCGTGAACACTGCACGCAGCCACAGTGTGCTGTGCAGGGATTTTCCTTCAGCTCGACGGACAAGCATTTTCTTGCTGTTTCACCGAGTGCAAACTGTCCGTGTAGCTCTCGCTCAGCGAAATGCGTTTGGAGAGAAACACTTGCTGGAGTAGCTTTTCGCTGGGCAAGACTTTCAACACAGCACCACAATTCGGGCAAGGAGCAGCAGAAAGGAAGACCATCTTTTGGTCCTGGCACCTTCTTCTGGGCGAGACGCCTATCCGCCTCTTCGCTCCCTGCAAGGCTGTAAGCTTGGCGCTGGTACTTGCAAGTGAGAAGGCAGGTGCAGAGAGCACCGCCGTCTGCCGGCGTTGTGCAGGCTGGAAAGGAAAGAGGGCTACCACTAGGATGTGCTGCAAATACAGGTTTGCAACGCGTCGAGGGTAAGCTCCGGCTAAGCTCGTTGACCTCAAACTGTTCTCTGTGCGAGACTTAGCTGAGAAGCTTTCCGTTAAGATTCAGGCTACCACGGCAGACCGAATGTGCTGCTACCTAGCGCTGAGAGAGAAAGGTGCAGAGGCCAGGCGTGTTTGGGCAGAGGCAGCAGCCTGGAGGCTTTCGCTGCCAGCACCGTGCTCTCTGGGCGAGAAGCAGACGACTGTTCGTCTCCAGCTAAACGAAAGCGCGACCTGCTACGAAGAGCATAAGAACGAAGGCAGAGCAGCAGCTGCTGTGCGAATCGCCCAGGCTGCAAGAGGAAGCGTGCGTGGCACTCGCTTGTTTGCGGATTCACTTTAGCAGTCGGAAGCAGAAAGTTCAACCTGCGGCTACTTGTGCTGCTACCTATTTCTCTTCCAGTATTCCCTGGAACCAATTCTGCTAGCTTCATGCTTGGAGATGCAGAGATGACAGTGGTAGATGCGGTGGAGAAGGGAAAAACAGAGTGCAGAGGACAGTTTCTGGTGCTTGACGTGAGGCAAGGGGAAGGTTCAGCCCAGCAGAGGCTGTTACCCCTGGAGCCTTTTTCTTTGGCAGCAGCTGCTGCAAGTGGGCAAGGGAGCTGCGAGAGTGAAGAAGGGGACGGTCCATCTAGCTGAGGAAAGAAGAAGCTCCCCGAGGCGCAGTTTGTTGCGCTCAGTTTCAAGGCTGCCTGGAGGAGGGGGGGGACTTGAAGAACGCCTTCTTTCTGGACGCCTCCTCCTGGCTGTGCTCCAGCTGCATGCACTCTGCAGCACGGAAGGTTTAGGAACCTGCTGCTGGCCAGCTTGTGTCCAGGAGTGCAAGGGCTGCGCCTTCCTTTCTGAAGCAGCCAGAGCATTCTCAGCTGCATGTGCTTGTGAAGCAGCTCTTGGCTGGACATTTGAAATTGGCTCCCCTGAGTACATGAGCCCGGTGCCCAGCTGCTTGGTTCTTCGCCTTCTGTGCTCTGGACAGAAGTGAAGCCCAGCCATGGCTTGGAGCTTTGCCGCTCTTCAGCGTGAACACTGCACGCAGCCACAGTGTGCTGTGCAGGGATTTTCCTTCAGCTCGACGGACAAGCATTTTCTTGCTGTTTCACCGAGTGCAAACTGTCCGTGTAGCTCTCGCTCAGCGAAATGCGTTTGGAGAGGAACACTTGCTGGAGTAGCTTTTCGCTGGGCAAGAGGAGTAGCTTTTCGCTGGGCAAGACTTTCAACACAGCACCACAATTCGGGCAAGGAGCAGCAGAAAGGAAGACCATCTTTTGGTCCTGGCACCTTCTTCTGGGCGAGACGCCTATCCGCCTCTTCGCTCCCTGCAAGGCTGTAAGCTTGGCGCTGGTACTTGCAAGTGAGAAGGCAGGTGCAGAGAGCACCGCCGTCTGCCGGCGCTGTGCAGGCTGGAAAGGAAAGAGGGCTACCACTAGGATGTGCTGCAAATACAGGTTTCCACGCGTCGAGGGTAAGCTCCGGCTAAGCTCGTTGACCTCAAACTGTTCTCTGTGCGAGACTTAGCTGAGAAGCTTTCCGTTAAGATTCAGGCTACCACGCAGACCGAATGTGCTGCTACCTAGCGCTGAGAGAGAAAGTGCAGAGGCCAGGCGTGTTTGGGCAGAGGCAGCAGCCTGGAGGCTTTCGCTGCCAGCACCGTGCTCTCTGGGCGAGAAGCAGACGACTGTTCGTCTCCAGCTAAACGAAAGCGCGACCTGCTACGAAGAGCATAAGAACGAAGGCAGAGCAGCAGGCTGCTGTGCGAATCGCCCAGGCTGCAAGAGGAAGCGTGCGTGGCACTCGCTTGTTTGCGGATTCACTTTAGCAGTCGGAAGCAGAAAGTTCAACCTGCGGCTACTTGTGCTGCTACCTATTTCTCTTCCAGTATTCCCTGGAACCAATTCTGCTAGCTTCATGCTTGGCGATGCAGAGATGACAGTGGTAGATGCGGTGGAGAAGGGAAAAACAGAGTGCAGAGGACAGTTTCTGGTGCTTGACGTGAGGCAAGGGGAAGGTTCAGCCCAGCAGAGGCTGTTACCCCTGGAGCCTTTTTCTTTGGCAGCAGCTGCTGCAAGTGGGCAAGGGAGCTGCGAGAGTGAAGAAGGGGACGGTCCATCTAGCTGAGGAAAGAAGAAGCTCCCCGAGGCGCAGTTTGTTGCGCTCAGTTTCAAGGCTGCCTGGAGGAGGGGGGGACTTGAAGAACGCCTTCTTTCTGGACGCCTCCTTCTGGCTGTGCTCCAGCTGCATGCACTCTGCAGCACGGAAGGTTTAGGAACCTGCTGCTGGCCAGCTTGTGTCCAGGAGTGCAAGGGCTGCGCCTTCCTTTCTGAAGCAGCCAGAGCATTCTCAGCTGCATGTGCTTGTGAAGCAGCTCTTGGCTGGACATTTGAAATTGGCTCCCCTGAGTACATGAGCCCGGTGCCCAGCTGCTTGGTTCTTCGCCTTCTGTGCTCTGGACAGAAGTGAAGCCCAGCCATGGCTTGGAGCTTTGCCGCTCTTCAGCGTGAACACTGCACGCAGCCACAGTGTGCTGTGCAGGGATTTTCCTTCAGCTCGACGGACAAGCATTTTCTTGCTGTTTCACCGAGTGCAAACTGTCCGTGTAGCTCTCGCTCAGCGAAATGCGTTTGGAGAGAAACACTTGCTGGAGTAGCTTTTCGCTGGGCAAGACTTTCAACACAGCACCACAATTCGGGCAAGGAGCAGCAGAAAGGAAGACCATCTTTTGGTCCTGGCACCTTCTTCTGGGCGAGACGCCTATCCGCCTCTTCGCTCCCTGCAAGGCTGTAAGCTTGGCGCTGGTACTTGCAAGTGAGAAGGCAGGTGCAGAGAGCACCGCCGTCTGCCGGCGCTGTGCAGGCTGGAAAGGAAAGAGGGCTACCACTAGGATGTGCTGCAAATACAGGTTTCCATGCGTCGAGGGTAAGCTCCGGCTAAGCTCGTTGACCTCAAACTGTTCTCTGTGCGAGACTTAGCTGAGAAGCTTTCCGTTAAGATTCAGGCTACCACGCAGACCGAATGTGCTGCTACCTAGCGCTGAGAGAGAAAGTGCAGAGGCCAGGCGTGTTTGGGCAGAGGCAGCAGCCTGGAGGCTTTCGCTGCCAGCACCGTGCTCTCTGGGCGAGAAGCAGACGACTGTTCGTCTCCAGCTAAACGAAAGCGCGACCTGCTACGAAGAGCATAAGAACGAAGGCAGAGCAGCAGGCTGCTGTGCGAATCGCCCAGGCTGCAAGAGGAAGCGTGCGTGGCACTCGCTTGTTTGCGGATTCACTTTAGCAGTCGGAAGCAGAAAGTTCAACCTGCGGCTACTTGTGCTGCTACCTATTTCTCTTCCAGTATTCCCTGGAACCAATTCTGCTAGCTTCATGCTTGGAGATGCAGAGATGACAGTGGTAGATGCGGTGGAGAAGGGAAAAACAGAGTGCAGAGGACAGTTTCTGGTGCTTGACGTGAGGCAAGGGGAAGGTTCAGCCCAGCAGAGGCTGTTACCCCTGGAGCCTTTTTCTTTGGCAGCAGCTGCTGCAAGTGGGCAAGGGAGCTGCGAGAGTGAAGAAGGGGACGGTCCATCTAGCTGAGGAAAGAAGAAGCTCCCCGAGGCGCAGTTTGTTGCGCTCAGTTGCAAGGCTGCCTGGAGGAGGGGGGGACTTGAAGAACGCCTTCTTTCTGGACGCCTCCTCCTGGCTGTGCTCCAGCTGCATGCACTCTGCAGCACGGAAGGTTTAGGAACCTGCTGCTGGCCAGCTTGTGTCCAGGAGTGCAAGGGCTGCGCCTTCCTTTCTGAAGCAGCCAGAGCATTCTCAGCTGCATGTGCTTGTGAAGCAGCTCTTGGCTGGACATTTGAAATTGGCTCCCCTGAGTACATGAGCCCGGTGCCCAGCTGCTTGGTTCTTCGCCTTCTGTGCTCTGGACAGAAGTGAAGCCCAGCCATGGCTTGGAGCTTTGCCGCTCTTCAGCGTGAACACTGCACGCAGCCACAGTGTGCTGTGCAGGGATTTTCCTTCAGCTCGACGGACAAGCATTTTCTTGCTGTTTCACCGAGTGCAAACTGTCCGTGTAGCTCTCGCTCAGCGAAATGCGTTTGGAGAGAAACACTTGCTGGAGTAGCTTTTCGCTGGGCAAGACTTTCAACACAGCACCACAATTCGGGCAAGGAGCAGGAGAAAAGAAGACCATCTTTTGGTCCTGGCACGTTCTTCTGGGCGAGACGCCTATCCGCCTCTTCGCTCCCTGCAAGGCTGTAAGCTTGGCGCTGGTACTTGCAAGTGAGAAGGCAGGTGCAGAGAGCACCGCCGTCTGCCGGCGCTGTGCAGGCTGGAAAGGAAAGAGGGCTACCACTAGGATGTGCTGCAAATACAGGTTTGCACGCGTCGAGGGTAAGCTCCGGCTAAGCTCGTTGACCTCAAACTGTTCTCTGTGCGAGACTTAGCTGAGAAGCTTTCCGTTAAGATTCAGGCTACCACGCAGACCGAATGTGCTGCTACCTAGCGCTGAGAGAGAAAGTGCAGAGGCCAGGCGTGTTTGGGCAGAGGCAGCAGCCTGGAGGCTTTCGCTGCCAGCACCGTGCTCTCTGGGCGAGAAGCAGACGACTGTTCGTCTCCAGCTAAACGAAAGCGCGACCTGCTACGAAGAGCATAAGAACGAAGGCAGAGCAGCAGGCTGCTGTGCGAATCGCCCAGGCTGCAAGAGGAAGCGTGCGTGGCACTCGCTTGTTTGCGGATTCACTTTAGCAGTCGGAAGCAGAAAGTTCAACCTGCGGCTACTTGTGCTGCTACCTATTTCTCTTCCAGTATTCCCTGGAACCAATTCTGCTAGCTTCATGCTTGGAGATGCAGAGATGACAGTGGTAGATGCGGTGGAGAAGGGAAAAACAGAGTGCAGAGGACAGTTTCTGGTGCTTGACGTGAGGCAAGGGGAAGGTTCAGCCCAGCAGAGGCTGTTACCCCTGGAGCCTTTTTCTTTGGCAGCAGCTGCTGCAAGTGGGCAAGGGAGCTGCGAGAGTGAAGAAGGGGACGGTCCATCTAGCTGAGGAAAGAAGAAGCTCCCCGAGGCGCAGTTTGTTGCGCTCAGTTTCAAGGCTGCCTGGAGGAGGGGGGGACTTGAAGAACGCCTTCTTTCTGGACGCCTCCTCCTGGCTGTGCTCCAGCTGCATGCACTCTGCAGCACGGAAGGTTTAGGAACCTGCTGCTGGCCAGCTTGTGTCCAGGAGTGCAAGGGCTGCGCCTTCCTTTCTGAAGCAGCCAGAGCATTCTCAGCTGCATGTGCTTGTGAAGCAGCTCTTGGCTGGACATTTGAAATTGGCTCCCCTGAGTACATGAGCCCGGTGCCCAGCTGCTTGGTTCTTCGCCTTCTGTGCTCTGGACAGAAGTGAAGCCCAGCCATGGCTTGGAGCTTTGCCGCTCTTCAGCGTGAACACTGCACGCAGCCACAGTGTGCTGTGCAGGGATTTTCCTTCAGCTCGACGGACAAGCATTTTCTTGCTGTTTCACCGAGTGCAAACTGTCCGTGTAGCTCTCGCTCAGCGAAATGCGTTTGGAGAGAAACACTTGCTGGAGTAGCTTTTCGCTGGGCAAGACTTTCAACACAGCACCACAATTCGGGCAAGGAGCAGCAGAAAGGAAGACCATCTTTTGGTCCTGGCACCTTCTTCTGGGCGAGACGCCTATCCGCCTCTTCGCTCCCTGCAAGGCTGTAAGCTTGGCGCTGGTACTTGCAAGTGAGAAGGCAGGTGCAGAGAGCACCGCCGTCTGCCGGCGTTGTGCAGGCTGGAAAGGAAAGAGGGCTACCACTAGGATGTGCTGCAAATACAGGTTTGCACGCGTCGAGGGTAAGCTCCGGCTAAGCTCGTTGACCTCAAACTGTTCTCTGTGCGAGACTTAGCTGAGAAGCTTTCCGTTAAGATTCAGGCTACCACGCAGACCGAATGTGCTGCTACCTAGCGCTGAGAGAGAAAGTGCAGAGGCCAGGCGTGTTTGGGCAGAGGCAGCAGCCTGGAGGCTTTCGCTGCCAGCACCGTGCTCTCTGGGCGAGAAGCAGACGACTGTTCGTCTCCAGCTAAACGAAAGCGCGACCTGCTACGAAGAGCATAAGAACGAAGGCAGAGCAGCAGGCTGCTGTGCGAATCGCCCAGGCTGCAAGAGGAAGCGTGCGTGGCACTCGCTTGTTTGCGGATTCACTTTAGCAGTCGGAAGCAGAAAGTTCAACCTGCGGCTACTTGTGCTGCTACCTATTTCTCTTCCAGTATTCCCTGGAACCAATTCTGCTAGCTTCATGCTTGGCGATGCAGAGATGACAGTGGTAGATGCGGTGGAGAAGGGAAAAACAGAGTGCAGAGGACAGTTTCTGGTGCTTGACGTGAGGCAAGGGGAAGGTTCAGCCCAGCAGAGGCTGTTACCCCTGGAGCCTTTTTCTTTGGCAGCAGCTGCTGCAAGTGGGCAAGGGAGCTGCGAGAGTGAAGAAGGGGACGGTCCATCTAGCTGAGGAAAGAAGAAGCTCCCCGAGGCGCAGTTTGTTGTGCTCAGTTTCAAGGCTGCCTGGAGGAGGGGGGGACTTGAAGAACGCCTTCTTTCTGGACGCCTCCTTCTGGCTGTGCTCCAGCTGCATGCACTCTGCAGCACGGAAGGTTTAGGAACCTGCTGCTGGCCAGCTTGTGTCCAGGAGTGCAAGGGCTGCGCCTTCCTTTCTGAAGCAGCCAGAGCATTCTCAGCTGCATGTGCTTGTGAAGCAGCTCTTGGCTGGACATTTGAAATTGGCTCCCCTGAGTACATGAGCCCGGTGCCCAGCTGCTTGGTTCTTCGCCTTCTGTGCTCTGGACAGAAGTGAAGCCCAGCCATGGCTTGGAGCTTTGCCGCTCTTCAGCGTGAACACTGCACGCAGCCACAGTGTGCTGTGCAGGGATTTTCCTTCAGCTCGACGGACAAGCATTTTCTTGCTGTTTCACCGAGTGCAAACTGTCCGTGTAGCTCTCGCTCAGCGAAATGCGTTTGGAGAGGAACACTTGCTGGAGTAGCTTTTCGCTGGGCAAGACTTTCAACACAGCACCACAATTCGGGCAAGGAGCAGCAGAAAGGAAGACCATCTTTTGGTCCTGGCACCTTCTTCTGGGCGAGACGCCTATCCGCCTCTTCGCTCCCTGCAAGGCTGTAAGCTTGGCGCTGGTACTTGCAAGGGAGAAGGCAGGTGCAGAGAGCACCGCCGTCTGCCGGCGCTGTGCAGGCTGGAAAGGAAAGAGGGCTACCACTAGGATGTGCTGCAAATACAGGTTTGCACGCGTCGAGGGTAAGCTCCGGCTAAGCTCGTTGACCTCAAACTGTTCTCTGTGCGAGACTTAGCTGAGAAGCTTTCCGTTAAGATTCAGGCTACCACGCAGACCGAATGTGCTGCTACCTAGCGCTGAGAGAGAAAGTGCAGAGGCCAGGCGTGTTTGGGCAGAGGCAGCAGCCTGGAGGCTTTCGCTGCCAGCACCGTGCTCTCTGGGCGAGAAGCAGACGACTGTTCGTCTCCAGCTAAACGAAAGCGCGACCTGCTACGAAGAGCATAAGAACGAAGGCAGAGCAGCAGGCTGCTGTGCGAATCGCCCAGGCTGCAAGAGGAAGCGTGCGTGGCACTCGCTTGTTTGCGGATTCACTTTAGCAGTCGGAAGCAGAAAGTTCAACCTGCGGCTACTTGTGCTGCTACCTATTTCTCTTCCAGTATTCCCTGGAACCAATTCTGCTAGCTTCATGCTTGGAGATGCAGAGATGACAGTGGTAGATGCGGTGGAGAAGGGAAAAACAGAGTGCAGAGGACAGTTTCTGGTGCTTGACGTGAGGCAAGGGGAAGGTTCAGCCCAGCAGAGGCTGTTACCCCTGGAGCCTTTTTCTTTGGCAGCAGCTGCTGCAAGTGGGCAAGGGAGCTGCGAGAGTGAAGAAGGGGACGGTCCATCTAGCTGAGGAAAGAAGAAGCTCCCCGAGGCGCAGTTTGTTGCGCTCAGTTTCAAGGCTGCCTGGAGGAGGGGGGGACTTGAAGAACGCCTTCTTTCTGGACGCCTCCTCCTGGCTGTGCTCCAGCTGCATGCACTCTGCAGCACGGAAGGTTTAGGAACCTGCTGCTGGCCAGCTTGTGTCCAGGAGTGCAAGGGCTGCGCCTTCCTTTCTGAAGCAGCCAGAGCATTCTCAGCTGCATGTGCTTGTGAAGCAGCTCTTGGCTGGACAGTTGAAATTGGCTCCCCTGAGTACATGAGCCCGGTGCCCAGCTGCTTGGTTCTTCGCCTTCTGTGCTCTGGACAGAAGTGAAGCCCAGCCATGGCTTGGAGCTTTGCCGCTCTTCAGCGTGAACACTGCACGCAGCCACAGTGTGCTGTGCAGGGATTTTCCTTCAGCTCGACGGACAAGCATTTTCTTGCTGTTTCACCGAGTGCAAACTGTCCGTGTAGCTCTCGCTCAGCGAAATGCGTTTGGAGAGAAACACTTGCTGGAGTAGCTTTTCGCTGGGCAAGACTTTCAACACAGCACCACAATTCGGGCAAGGAGCAGCAGAAAGGAAGACCATCTTTTGGTCCTGGCACGTTCTTCTGGGCGAGACGCCTATCCGCCTCTTCGCTCCCTGCAAGGCTGTAAGCTTGGCGCTGGTACTTGCAAGGGAGAAGGCAGGTGCAGAGAGCACCGCCGTCTGCCGGCGTTGTGCAGGCTGGAAAGGAAAGAGGGCTACCACTAGGATGTGCTGCAAATACAGGTTTGCACGCGTCGAGGGTAAGCTCCGGCTAAGCTCGTTGACCTCAAACTGTTCTCTGTGCGAGACTTAGCTGAGAAGCTTTCCGTTAAGATTCAGGCTACCACGCAGACCGAATGTGCTGCTACCTAGCGCTGAGAGAGAAAGTGCAGAGGCCAGGCGTGTTTGGGCAGAGGCAGCAGCCTGGAGGCTTTCGCTGCCAGCACCGTGCTCTCTGGGCGAGAAGCAGACGACTGTTCGTCTCCAGCTAAACGAAAGCGCGACCTGCTACGAAGAGCATAAGAACGAAGGCAGAGCAGCAGGCTGCTGTGCGAATCGCCCAGGCTGCAAGAGGAAGCGTGCGTGGCACTCGCTTGTTTGCGGATTCACTTTAGCAGTCGGAAGCAGAAAGTTCAACCTGCGGCTACTTGTGCTGCTACCTATTTCTCTTCCAGTATTCCCTGGAACCAATTCTGCTAGCTTCATGCTTGGCGATGCAGAGATGACAGTGGTAGATGCGGTGGAGAAGGCAAAAACAGAGTGCAGAGGACAGTTTCTGGTGCTTGACGTGAGGCAAGGGGAAGGTTCAGCCCAGCAGAGGCTGTTACCCCTGGAGCCTTTTTCTTTGGCAGCAGCTGCTGCAAGTGGGCAAGGGAGCTGCGAGAGTGAAGAAGGGGACGGTCCATCTAGCTGAGGAAAGAAGAAGCTCCCCGAGGCGCAGTTTGTTGTGCTCAGTTTCAAGGCTGCCTGGAGGAGGGGGGGACTTGAAGAACGCCTTCTTTCTGGACGCCTCCTCCTGGCTGTGCTCCAGCTGCATGCACTCTGCAGCACGGAAGGTTTAGGAACCTGCTGCTGGCCAGCTTGTGTCCAGGAGTGCAAGGGCTGCGCCTTCCTTTCTGAAGCAGCCAGAGCATTCTCAGCTGCATGTGCTTGTGAAGCAGCTCTTGGCTGGACATTTGAAATTGGCTCCCCTGAGTACATGAGCCCGGTGCCCAGCTGCTTGGTTCTTCGCCTTCTGTGCTCTGGACAGAAGTGAAGCCCAGCCATGGCTTGGAGCTTTGCCGCTCTTCAGCGTGAACACTGCACGCAGCCACAGTGTGCTGTGCAGGGATTTTCCTTCAGCTCGACGGACAAGCATTTTCTTGCTGTTTCACCGAGTGCAAACTGTCCGTGTAGCTCTCGCTCAGCGAAATGCGTTTGGAGAGAAACACTTGCTGGAGTAGCTTTTCGCTGGGCAAGACTTTCAACACAGCACCACAATTCGGGCAAGGAGCAGCAGAAAGGAAGACCATCTTTTGGTCCTGGCACCTTCTTCTGGGCGAGACGCCTATCCGCCTCTTCGCTCCCTGCAAGGCTGTAAGCTTGGCGCTGGTACTTGCAAGTGAGAAGGCAGGTGCAGAGAGCACCGCCGTCTGCCGGCGCTGTGCAGGCTGGAAAGGAAAGAGGGCTACCACTAGGATGTGCTGCAAATACAGGTTTGCACGCGTCGAGGGTAAGCTCCGGCTAAGCTCGTTGACCTCAAACTGTTCTCTGTGCGAGACTTAGCTGAGAAGCTTTCCGTTAAGATTCAGGCTACCACGCAGACCGAATGTGCTGCTACCTAGCGCTGAGAGAGAAAGTGCAGAGGCCAGGCGTGTTTGGGCAGAGGCAGCAGCCTGGAGGCTTTCGCTGCCAGCACCGTGCTCTCTGGGCGAGAAGCAGACGACTGTTCGTCTCCAGCTAAACGAAAGCGCGACCTGCTACGAAGAGCATAAGAACGAAGGCAGAGCAGCAGGCTGCTGTGCGAATCGCCCAGGCTGCAAGAGGAAGCGTGCGTGGCACTCGCTTGTTTGCGGATTCACTTTAGCAGTCGGAAGCAGAAAGTTCAACCTGCGGCTACTTGTGCTGCTACCTATTTCTCTTCCAGTATTCCCTGGAACCAATTCTGCTAGCTTCATGCTTGGCGATGCAGAGATGACAGTGGTAGATGCGGTGGAGAAGGGAAAAACAGAGTGCAGAGGACAGTTTCTGGTGCTTGACGTGAGGCAAGGGGAAGGTTCAGCCCAGCAGAGGCTGTTACCCCTGGAGCCTTTTTCTTTGGCAGCAGCTGCTGCAAGTGGGCAAGGGAGCTGCGAGAGTGAAGAAGGGGACGGTCCATCTAGCTGAGGAAAGAAGAAGCTCCCCGAGGCGCAGTTTGTTGCGCTCAGTTTCAAGGCTGCCTGGAGGAGGGGGGGACTTGAAGAACGCCTTCTTTCTGGACGCCTCCTTCTGGCTGTGCTCCAGCTGCATGCACTCTGCAGCACGGAAGGTTTAGGAACGTGCTGCTGGCCAGCTTGTGTCCAGGAGTGCAAGGGCTGCGCCTTCCTTTCTGAAGCAGCCAGAGCATTCTCCGCTGCAGCTGCTTGTGAAGCAGCTCTTGGCTGGACATTTGAAATTGGCTCCCCTGAGTACATGAGCCCGGTGCCCAGCTGCTTGGTTCTTCGCCTTCTGTGCTCTGGACAGAAGTGAAGCCCAGCCATGGCTTGGAGCTTTGCCGCTCTTCAGCGTGAACACTGCACGCAGCCACAGTGTGCTGTGCAGGGATTTTCCTTCAGCTCGACGGACAAGCATTTTCTTGCTGTTTCACCGAGTGCAAACTGTCCGTGTAGCTCTCGCTCAGCGAAATGCGTTTGGAGAGAAACACTTGCTGGAGTAGCTTTTCGCTGGGCAAGACTTTCAACACAGCACCACAATTCGGGCAAGGAGCAGCAGAAAGGAAGACCATCTTTTGGTCCTGGCACGTTCTTCTGGGCGAGACGCCTATCCGCCTCTTCGCTCCCTGCAAGGCTGTAAGCTTGGCGCTGGTACTTGCAAGTGAGAAGGCAGGTGCAGAGAGCACCGCCGTCTGCCGGCGCTGTGCAGGCTGGAAAGGAAAGAGGGCTACCACTAGGATGTGCTGCAAATACAGGTTTGCACGCGTCGAGGGTAAGCTCCGGCTAAGCTCGTTGACCTCAAACTGTTCTCTGTGCGAGACTTAGCTGAGAAGCTTTCCGTTAAGATTCAGGCTACCACGCAGACCGAATGTGCTGCTACCTAGCGCTGAGAGAGAAAGTGCAGAGGCCAGGCGTGTTTGGGCAGAGGCAGCAGCCTGGAGGCTTTCGCTGCCAGCACCGTGCTCTCTGGGCGAGAAGCAGACGACTGTTCGTCTCCAGCTAAACGAAAGCGCGACCTGCTACGAAGAGCATAAGAACGAAGGCAGAGCAGCAGGCTGCTGTGCGAATCGCCCAGGCTGCAAGAGGAAGCGTGCGTGGCACTCGCTTGTTTGCGGATTCACTTTAGCAGTCGGAAGCAGAAAGTTCAACCTGCGGCTACTTGTGCTGCTACCTATTTCTCTTCCAGTATTCCCTGGAACCAATTCTGCTAGCTTCATGCTTGGAGATGCAGAGATGACAGTGGTAGATGCGGTGGAGAAGGCAAAAACAGAGTGCAGAGGACAGTTTCTGGTGCTTGACGTGAGGCAAGGGGAAGGTTCAGCCCAGCAGAGGCTGTTACCCCTGGAGCCTTTTTCTTTGGCAGCAGCTGCTGCAAGTGGGCAAGGGAGCTGCGAGAGTGAAGAAGGGGACGGTCCATCTAGCTGAGGAAAGAAGAAGCTCCCCGAGGCGCAGTTTGTTGCGCTCAGTTTCAAGGCTGCCTGGAGGAGGGGGGGACTTGAAGAACGCCTTCTTTCTGGACGCCTCCTCCTGGCTGTGCTCCAGCTGCATGCACTCTGCAGCACGGAAGGTTTAGGAACCTGCTGCTGGCCACCTTGTGTCCAGGAGTGCAAGGGCTGCGCCTTCCTTTCTGAAGCAGCCAGAGCATTCTCAGCTGCATGTGCTTGTGAAGCAGCTCTTGGCTGGACATTTGAAATTGGCTCCCCTGAGTACATGAGCCCGGTGCCCAGCTGCTTGGTTCTTCGCCTTCTGTGCTCTGGACAGAAGTGAAGCCCAGCCATGGCTTGGAGCTTTGCCGCTCTTCAGCGTGAACACTGCACGCAGCCACAGTGTGCTGTGCAGGGATTTTCCTTCAGCTCGACGGACAAGCATTTTCTTGCTGTTTCACCGAGTGCAAACTGTCCGTGTAGCTCTCGCTCAGCGAAATGCGTTTGGAGAGAAACACTTGCTGGAGTAGCTTTTCGCTGGGCAAGACTTTCAACACAGCACCACAATTCGGGCAAGGAGCAGGAGAAAAGAAGACCATCTTTTGGTCCTGGCACGTTCTTCTGGGCGAGACGCCTATCCGCCTCTTCGCTCCCTGCAAGGCTGTAAGCTTGGCGCTGGTACTTGCAAGTGAGAAGGCAGGTGCAGAGAGCACCGCCGTCTGCCGGCGCTGTGCAGGCTGGAAAGGAAAGAGGGCTACCACTAGGATGTGCTGCAAATACAGGTTTGCACGCGTCGAGGGTAAGCTCCGGCTAAGCTCGTTGACCTCAAACTGTTCTCTGTGCGAGACTTAGCTGAGAAGCTTTCCGTTAAGATTCAGGCTACCACGCAGACCGAATGTGCTGCTACCTAGCGCTGAGAGAGAAAGTGCAGAGGCCAGGCGTGTTTGGGCAGAGGCAGCAGCCTGGAGGCTTTCGCTGCCAGCACCGTGCTCTCTGGGCGAGAAGCAGACGACTGTTCGTCTCCAGCTAAACGAAAGCGCGACCTGCTACGAAGAGCATAAGAACGAAGGCAGAGCAGCAGGCTGCTGTGCGAATCGCCCAGGCTGCAAGAGGAAGCGTGCGTGGCACTCGCTTGTTTGCGGATTCACTTTAGCAGTCGGAAGCAGAAAGTTCAACCTGCGGCTACTTGTGCTGCTACCTATTTCTCTTCCAGTATTCCCTGGAACCAATTCTGCTAGCTTCATGCTTGGAGATGCAGAGATGACAGTGGTAGATGCGGTGGAGAAGGGAAAAACAGAGTGCAGAGGACAGTTTCTGGTGCTTGACGTGAGGCAAGGGGAAGGTTCAGCCCAGCAGAGGCTGTTACCCCTGGAGCCTTTTTCTTTGGCAGCAGCTGCTGCAAGTGGGCAAGGGAGCTGCGAGAGTGAAGAAGGGGACGGTCCATCTAGCTGAGGAAAGAAGAAGCTCCCCGAGGCGCAGTTTGTTGCGCTCAGTTTCAAGGCTGCCTGGAGGAGGGGGGGACTTGAAGAACGCCTTCTTTCTGGACGCCTCCTCCTGGCTGTGCTCCAGCTGCATGCACTCTGCAGCACGGAAGGTTTAGGAACCTGCTGCTGGCCAGCTTGTGTCCAGGAGTGCAAGGGCTGCGCCTTCCTTTCTGAAGCAGCCAGAGCATTCTCAGCTGCATGTGCTTGTGAAGCAGCTCTTGGCTGGACATTTGAAATTGGCTCCCCTGAGTACATGAGCCCGGTGCCCAGCTGCTTGGTTCTTCGCCTTCTGTGCTCTGGACAGAAGTGAAGCCCAGCCATGGCTTGGAGCTTTGCCGCTCTTCAGCGTGAACACTGCACGCAGCCACAGTGTGCTGTGCAGGGATTTTCCTTCAGCTCGACGGACAAGCATTTTCTTGCTGTTTCACCGAGTGCAAACTGTCCGTGTAGCTCTCGCTCAGCGAAATGCGTTTGGAGAGGAACACTTGCTGGAGTAGCTTTTCGCTGGGCAAGACTTTCAACACAGCACCACAATTCGGGCAAGGAGCAGCAGAAAGGAAGACCATCTTTTGGTCCTGGCACCTTCTTCTGGGCGAGACGCCTATCCGCCTCTTCGCTCCCTGCAAGGCTGTAAGCTTGGCGCTGGTACTTGCAAGGGAGAAGGCAGGTGCAGAGAGCACCGCCGTCTGCCGGCGCTGTGCAGGCTGGAAAGGAAAGAGGGCTACCACTAGGATGTGCTGCAAATACAGGTTTGCACGCGTCGAGGGTAAGCTCCGGCTAAGCTCGTTGACCTCAAACTGTTCTCTGTGCGAGACTTAGCTGAGAAGCTTTCCGTTAAGATTCAGGCTACCACGCAGACCGAATGTGCTGCTACCTAGCGCTGAGAGAGAAAGTGCAGAGGCCAGGCGTGTTTGGGCAGAGGCAGCAGCCTGGAGGCTTTCGCTGCCAGCACCGTGCTCTCTGGGCGAGAAGCAGACGACTGTTCGTCTCCAGCTAAACGAAAGCGCGACCTGCTACGAAGAGCATAAGAACGAAGGCAGAGCAGCAGGCTGCTGTGCGAATCGCCCAGGCTGCAAGAGGAAGCGTGCGTGGCACTCGCTTGTTTGCGGATTCACTTTAGCAGTCGGAAGCAGAAAGTTCAACCTGCGGCTACTTGTGCTGCTACCTATTTCTCTTCCAGTATTCCCTGGAACCAATTCTGCTAGCTTCATGCTTGGAGATGCAGAGATGACAGTGGTAGATGCGGTGGAGAAGGGAAAAACAGAGTGCAGAGGACAGTTTCTGGTGCTTGACGTGAGGCAAGGGGAAGGTTCAGCCCAGCAGAGGCTGTTACCCCTGGAGCCTTTTTCTTTGGCAGCAGCTGCTGCAAGTGGGCAAGGGAGCTGCGAGAGTGAAGAAGGGGACGGTCCATCTAGCTGAGGAAAGAAGAAGCTCCCCGAGGCGCAGTTTGTTGCGCTCAGTTTCAAGGCTGCCTGGAGGAGGGGGGGACTTGAAGAACGCCTTCTTTCTGGACGCCTCCTCCTGGCTGTGCTCCAGCTGCATGCACTCTGCAGCACGGAAGGTTTAGGAACCTGCTGCTGGCCAGCTTGTGTCCAGGAGTGCAAGGGCTGCGCCTTCCTTTCTGAAGCAGCCAGAGCATTCTCAGCTGCATGTGCTTGTGAAGCAGCTCTTGGCTGGACAGTTGAAATTGGCTCCCCTGAGTACATGAGCCCGGTGCCCAGCTGCTTGGTTCTTCGCCTTCTGTGCTCTGGACAGAAGTGAAGCCCAGCCATGGCTTGGAGCTTTGCCGCTCTTCAGCGTGAACACTGCACGCAGCCACAGTGTGCTGTGCAGGGATTTTCCTTCAGCTCGACGGACAAGCATTTTCTTGCTGTTTCACCGAGTGCAAACTGTCCGTGTAGCTCTCGCTCAGCGAAATGCGTTTGGAGAGAAACACTTGCTGGAGTAGCTTTTCGCTGGGCAAGACTTTCAACACAGCACCACAATTCGGGCAAGGAGCAGCAGAAAGGAAGACCATCTTTTGGTCCTGGCACGTTCTTCTGGGCGAGACGCCTATCCGCCTCTTCGCTCCCTGCAAGGCTGTAAGCTTGGCGCTGGTACTTGCAAGGGAGAAGGCAGGTGCAGAGAGCACCGCCGTCTGCCGGCGTTGTGCAGGCTGGAAAGGAAAGAGGGCTACCACTAGGATGTGCTGCAAATACAGGTTTGCACGCGTCGAGGGTAAGCTCCGGCTAAGCTCGTTGACCTCAAACTGTTCTCTGTGCGAGACTTAGCTGAGAAGCTTTCCGTTAAGATTCAGGCTACCACGCAGACCGAATGTGCTGCTACCTAGCGCTGAGAGAGAAAGTGCAGAGGCCAGGCGTGTTTGGGCAGAGGCAGCAGCCTGGAGGCTTTCGCTGCCAGCACCGTGCTCTCTGGGCGAGAAGCAGACGACTGTTCGTCTCCAGCTAAACGAAAGCGCGACCTGCTACGAAGAGCATAAGAACGAAGGCAGAGCAGCAGGCTGCTGTGCGAATCGCCCAGGCTGCAAGAGGAAGCGTGCGTGGCACTCGCTTGTTTGCGGATTCACTTTAGCAGTCGGAAGCAGAAAGTTCAACCTGCGGCTACTTGTGCTGCTACCTATTTCTCTTCCAGTATTCCCTGGAACCAATTCTGCTAGCTTCATGCTTGGCGATGCAGAGATGACAGTGGTAGATGCGGTGGAGAAGGCAAAAACAGAGTGCAGAGGACAGTTTCTGGTGCTTGACGTGAGGCAAGGGGAAGGTTCAGCCCAGCAGAGGCTGTTACCCCTGGAGCCTTTTTCTTTGGCAGCAGCTGCTGCAAGTGGGCAAGGGAGCTGCGAGAGTGAAGAAGGGGACGGTCCATCTAGCTGAGGAAAGAAGAAGCTCCCCGAGGCGCAGTTTGTTGTGCTCAGTTTCAAGGCTGCCTGGAGGAGGGGGGGACTTGAAGAACGCCTTCTTTCTGGACGCCTCCTTCTGGCTGTGCTCCAGCTGCATGCACTCTGCAGCACGGAAGGTTTAGGAACGTGCTGCTGGCCAGCTTGTGTCCAGGAGTGCAAGGGCTGCGCCTTCCTTTCTGAAGCAGCCAGAGCATTCTCCGCTGCAGCTGCTTGTGAAGCAGCTCTTGGCTGGACATTTGAAATTGGCTCCCCTGAGTACATGAGCCCGGTGCCCAGCTGCTTGGTTCTTCGCCTTCTGTGCTCTGGACAGAAGTGAAGCCCAGCCATGGCTTGGAGCTTTGCCGCTCTTCAGCGTGAACACTGCACGCAGCCACAGTGTGCTGTGCAGGGATTTTCCTTCAGCTCGACGGACAAGCATTTTCTTGCTGTTTCACCGAGTGCAAACTGTCCGTGTAGCTCTCGCTCAGCGAAATGCGTTTGGAGAGAAACACTTGCTGGAGTAGCTTTTCGCTGGGCAAGACTTTCAACACAGCACCACAATTCGGGCAAGGAGCAGCAGAAAGGAAGACCATCTTTTGGTCCTGGCACCTTCTTCTGGGCGAGACGCCTATCCGCCTCTTCGCTCCCTGCAAGGCTGTAAGCTTGGCGCTGGTACTTGCAAGTGAGAAGGCAGGTGCAGAGAGCACCGCCGTCTGCCGGCGCTGTGCAGGCTGGAAAGGAAAGAGGGCTACCACTAGGATGTGCTGCAAATACAGGTTTGCACGCGTCGAGGGTAAGCTCCGGCTAAGCTCGTTGACCTCAAACTGTTCTCTGTGCGAGACTTAGCTGAGAAGCTTTCCGTTAAGATTCAGGCTACCACGCAGACCGAATGTGCTGCTACCTAGCGCTGAGAGAGAAAGTGCAGAGGCCAGGCGTGTTTGGGCAGAGGCAGCAGCCTGGAGGCTTTCGCTGCCAGCACCGTGCTCTCTGGGCGAGAAGCAGACGACTGTTCGTCTCCAGCTAAACGAAAGCGCGACCTGCTACGAAGAGCATAAGAACGAAGGCAGAGCAGCAGGCTGCTGTGCGAATCGCCCAGGCTGCAAGAGGAAGCGTGCGTGGCACTCGCTTGTTTGCGGATTCACTTTAGCAGTCGGAAGCAGAAAGTTCAACCTGCGGCTACTTGTGCTGCTACCTATTTCTCTTCCAGTATTCCCTGGAACCAATTCTGCTAGCTTCATGCTTGGAGATGCAGAGATGACAGTGGTAGATGCGGTGGAGAAGGGAAAAACAGAGTGCAGAGGACAGTTTCTGGTGCTTGACGTGAGGCAAGGGGAAGGTTCAGCCCAGCAGAGGCTGTTACCCCTGGAGCCTTTTTCTTTGGCAGCAGCTGCTGCAAGTGGGCAAGGGAGCTGCGAGAGTGAAGAAGGGGACGGTCCATCTAGCTGAGGAAAGAAGAAGCTCCCCGAGGCGCAGTTTGTTGCGCTCAGTTTCAAGGCTGCCTGGAGGAGGGGGGGACTTGAAGAACGCCTTCTTTCTGGACGCCTCCTCCTGGCTGTGCTCCAGCTGCATGCACTCTGCAGCACGGAAGGTTTAGGAACCTGCTGCTGGCCAGCTTGTGTCCAGGAGTGCAAGGGCTGCGCCTTCCTTTCTGAAGCAGCCAGAGCATTCTCAGCTGCATGTGCTTGTGAAGCAGCTCTTGGCTGGACAGTTGAAATTGGCTCCCCTGAGTACATGAGCCCGGTGCCCAGCTGCTTGGTTCTTCGCCTTCTGTGCTCTGGACAGAAGTGAAGCCCAGCCATGGCTTGGAGCTTTGCCGCTCTTCAGCGTGAACACTGCACGCAGCCACAGTGTGCTGTGCAGGGATTTTCCTTCAGCTCGACGGACAAGCATTTTCTTGCTGTTTCACCGAGTGCAAACTGTCCGTGTAGCTCTCGCTCAGCGAAATGCGTTTGGAGAGAAACACTTGCTGGAGTAGCTTTTCGCTGGGCAAGACTTTCAACACAGCACCACAATTCGGGCAAGGAGCAGCAGAAAGGAAGACCATCTTTTGGTCCTGGCACGTTCTTCTGGGCGAGACGCCTATCCGCCTCTTCGCTCCCTGCAAGGCTGTAAGCTTGGCGCTGGTACTTGCAAGGGAGAAGGCAGGTGCAGAGAGCACCGCCGTCTGCCGGCGTTGTGCAGGCTGGAAAGGAAAGAGGGCTACCACTAGGATGTGCTGCAAATACAGGTTTGCACGCGTCGAGGGTAAGCTCCGGCTAAGCTCGTTGACCTCAAACTGTTCTCTGTGCGAGACTTAGCTGAGAAGCTTTCCGTTAAGATTCAGGCTACCACGCAGACCGAATGTGCTGCTACCTAGCGCTGAGAGAGAAAGTGCAGAGGCCAGGCGTGTTTGGGCAGAGGCAGCAGCCTGGAGGCTTTCGCTGCCAGCACCGTGCTCTCTGGGCGAGAAGCAGACGACTGTTCGTCTCCAGCTAAACGAAAGCGCGACCTGCTACGAAGAGCATAAGAACGAAGGCAGAGCAGCAGGCTGCTGTGCGAATCGCCCAGGCTGCAAGAGGAAGCGTGCGTGGCACTCGCTTGTTTGCGGATTCACTTTAGCAGTCGGAAGCAGAAAGTTCAACCTGCGGCTACTTGTGCTGCTACCTATTTCTCTTCCAGTATTCCCTGGAACCAATTCTGCTAGCTTCATGCTTGGAGATGCAGAGATGACAGTGGTAGATGCGGTGGAGAAGGCAAAAACAGAGTGCAGAGGACAGTTTCTGGTGCTTGACGTGAGGCAAGGGGAAGGTTCAGCCCAGCAGAGGCTGTTACCCCTGGAGCCTTTTTCTTTGGCAGCAGCTGCTGCAAGTGGGCAAGGGAGCTGCGAGAGTGAAGAAGGGGACGGTCCATCTAGCTGAGGAAAGAAGAAGCTCCCCGAGGCGCAGTTTGTTGCGCTCAGTTGCAAGGCTGCCTGGAGGAGGGGGGGACTTGAAGAACGCCTTCTTTCTGGACGCCTCCTCCTGGCTGTGCTCCAGCTGCATGCACTCTGCAGCACGGAAGGTTTAGGAACCTGCTGCTGGCCAGCTTGTGTCCAGGAGTGCAAGGGCTGCGCCTTCCTTTCTGAAGCAGCCAGAGCATTCTCAGCTGCATGTGCTTGTGAAGCAGCTCTTGGCTGGACATTTGAAATTGGCTCCCCTGAGTACATGAGCCCGGTGCCCAGCTGCTTGGTTCTTCGCCTTCTGTGCTCTGGACAGAAGTGAAGCCCAGCCATGGCTTGGAGCTTTGCCGCTCTTCAGCGTGAACACTGCACGCAGCCACAGTGTGCTGTGCAGGGATTTTCCTTCAGCTCGACGGACAAGCATTTTCTTGCTGTTTCACCGAGTGCAAACTGTCCGTGTAGCTCTCGCTCAGCGAAATGCGTTTGGAGAGAAACACTTGCTGGAGTAGCTTTTCGCTGGGCAAGACTTTCAACACAGCACCACAATTCGGGCAAGGAGCAGCAGAAAGGAAGACCATCTTTTGGTCCTGGCACCTTCTTCTGGGCGAGACGCCTATCCGCCTCTTCGCTCCCTGCAAGGCTGTAAGCTTGGCGCTGGTACTTGCAAGGGAGAAGGCAGGTGCAGAGAGCACCGCCGTCTGCCGGCGTTGTGCAGGCTGGAAAGGAAAGAGGGCTACCACTAGGATGTGCTGCAAATACAGGTTTGCACGCGTCGAGGGTAAGCTCCGGCTAAGCTCGTTGACCTCAAACTGTTCTCTGTGCGAGACTTAGCTGAGAAGCTTTCCGTTAAGATTCAGGCTACCACGCAGACCGAATGTGCTGCTACCTAGCGCTGAGAGAGAAAGTGCAGAGGCCAGGCGTGTTTGGGCAGAGGCAGCAGCCTGGAGGCTTTCGCTGCCAGCACCGTGCTCTCTGGGCGAGAAGCAGACGACTGTTCGTCTCCAGCTAAACGAAAGCGCGACCTGCTACGAAGAGCATAAGAACGAAGGCAGAGCAGCAGGCTGCTGTGCGAATCGCCCAGGCTGCAAGAGGAAGCGTGCGTGGCACTCGCTTGTTTGCGGATTCACTTTAGCAGTCGGAAGCAGAAAGTTCAACCTGCGGCTACTTGTGCTGCTACCTATTTCTCTTCCAGTATTCCCTGGAACCAATTCTGCTAGCTTCATGCTTGGCGATGCAGAGATGACAGTGGTAGATGCGGTGGAGAAGGCAAAAACAGAGTGCAGAGGACAGTTTCTGGTGCTTGACGTGAGGCAAGGGGAAGGTTCAGCCCAGCAGAGGCTGTTACCCCTGGAGCCTTTTTCTTTGGCAGCAGCTGCTGCAAGTGGGCAAGGGAGCTGCGAGAGTGAAGAAGGGGACGGTCCATCTAGCTGAGGAAAGAAGCTCCCCGAGGCGCAGTTTGTTGCGCTCAGTTTCAAGGCTGCCTGGAGGAGGGGGGGACTTGAAGAACGCCTTCTTTCTGGACGCCTCCTCCTGGCTGTGCTCCAGCTGCATGCACTCTGCAGCACGGAAGGTTTAGGAACCTGCTGCTGGCCAGCTTGTGTCCAGGAGTGCAAGGGCTGCGCCTTCCTTTCTGAAGCAGCCAGAGCATTCTCCGCTGCAGCTGCTTGTGAAGCAGCTCTTGGCTGGACATTTGAAATTGGCTCCCCTGAGTACATGAGCCCGGTGCCCAGCTGCTTGGTTCTTCGCCTTCTGTGCTCTGGACAGAAGTGAAGCCCAGCCATGGCTTGGAGCTTTGCCGCTCTTCAGCGTGAACACTGCACGCAGCCACAGTGTGCTGTGCAGGGATTTTCCTTCAGCTCGACGGACAAGCATTTTCTTGCTGTTTCACCGAGTGCAAACTGTCCGTGTAGCTCTCGCTCAGCGAAATGCGTTTGGAGAGAAACACTTGCTGGAGTAGCTTTTCGCTGGGCAAGACTTTCAACACAGCACCACAATTCGGGCAAGGAGCAGCAGAAAGGAAGACCATCTTTTGGTCCTGGCACCTTCTTCTGGGCGAGACGCCTATCCGCCTCTTCGCTCCCTGCAAGGCTGTAAGCTTGGCGCTGGTACTTGCAAGTGAGAAGGCAGGTGCAGAGAGCACCGCCGTCTGCCGGCGCTGTGCAGGCTGGAAAGGAAAGAGGGCTACCACTAGGATGTGCTGCAAATACAGGTTTGCACGCGTCGAGGGTAAGCTCCGGCTAAGCTCGTTGACCTCAAACTGTTCTCTGTGCGAGACTTAGCTGAGAAGCTTTCCGTTAAGATTCAGGCTACCACGCAGACCGAATGTGCTGCTACCTAGCGCTGAGAGAGAAAGTGCAGAGGCCAGGCGTGTTTGGGCAGAGGCAGCAGCCTGGAGGCTTTCGCTGCCAGCACCGTGCTCTCTGGGCGAGAAGCAGACGACTGTTCGTCTCCAGCTAAACGAAAGCGCGACCTGCTACGAAGAGCATAAGAACGAAGGCAGAGCAGCAGGCTGCTGTGCGAATCGCCCAGGCTGCAAGAGGAAGCGTGCGTGGCACTCGCTTGTTTGCGGATTCACTTTAGCAGTCGGAAGCAGAAAGTTCAACCTGCGGCTACTTGTGCTGCTACCTATTTCTCTTCCAGTATTCCCTGGAACCAATTCTGCTAGCTTCATGCTTGGCGATGCAGAGATGACAGTGGTAGATGCGGTGGAGAAGGCAAAAACAGAGTGCAGAGGACAGTTTCTGGTGCTTGACGTGAGGCAAGGGGAAGGTTCAGCCCAGCAGAGGCTGTTACCCCTGGAGCCTTTTTCTTTGGCAGCAGCTGCTGCAAGTGGGCAAGGGAGCTGCGAGAGTGAAGAAGGGGACGGTCCATCTAGCTGAGGAAAGAAGAAGCTCCCCGAGGCGCAGTTTGTTGCGCTCAGTTTCAAGGCTGCCTGGAGGAGGGGGGGACTTGAAGAACGCCTTCTTTCTGGACGCCTCCTCCTGGCTGTGCTCCAGCTGCATGCACTCTGCAGCACGGAAGGTTTAGGAACCTGCTGCTGGCCAGCTTGTGTCCAGGAGTGCAAGGGCTGCGCCTTCCTTTCTGAAGCAGCCAGAGCATTCTCAGCTGCATGTGCTTGTGAAGCAGCTCTTGGCTGGACATTTGAAATTGGCTCCCCTGAGTACATGAGCCCGGTGCCCAGCTGCTTGGTTCTTCGCCTTCTGTGCTCTGGACAGAAGTGAAGCCCAGCCATGGCTTGGAGCTTTGCCGCTCTTCAGCGTGAACACTGCACGCAGCCACAGTGTGCTGTGCAGGGATTTTCCTTCAGCTCGACGGACAAGCATTTTCTTGCTGTTTCACCGAGTGCAAACTGTCCGTGTAGCTCTCGCTCAGCGAAATGCGTTTGGAGAGAAACACTTGCTGGAGTAGCTTTTCGCTGGGCAAGACTTTCAACACAGCACCACAATTCGGGCAAGGAGCAGCAGAAAGGAAGACCATCTTTTGGTCCTGGCACCTTCTTCTGGGCGAGACGCCTATCCGCCTCTTCGCTCCCTGCAAGGCTGTAAGCTTGGCGCTGGTACTTGCAAGGGAGAAGGCAGGTGCAGAGAGCACCGCCGTCTGCCGGCGTTGTGCAGGCTGGAAAGGAAAGAGGGCTACCACTAGGATGTGCTGCAAATACAGGTTTGCACGCGTCGAGGGTAAGCTCCGGCTAAGCTCGTTGACCTCAAACTGTTCTCTGTGCGAGACTTAGCTGAGAAGCTTTCCGTTAAGATTCAGGCTACCACGCAGACCGAATGTGCTGCTACCTAGCGCTGAGAGAGAAAGTGCAGAGGCCAGGCGTGTTTGGGCAGAGGCAGCAGCCTGGAGGCTTTCGCTGCCAGCACCGTGCTCTCTGGGCGAGAAGCAGACGACTGTTCGTCTCCAGCTAAACGAAAGCGCGACCTGCTACGAAGAGCATAAGAACGAAGGCAGAGCAGCAGGCTGCTGTGCGAATCGCCCAGGCTGCAAGAGGAAGCGTGCGTGGCACTCGCTTGTTTGCGGATTCACTTTAGCAGTCGGAAGCAGAAAGTTCAACCTGCGGCTACTTGTGCTGCTACCTATTTCTCTTCCAGTATTCCCTGGAACCAATTCTGCTAGCTTCATGCTTGGCGATGCAGAGATGACAGTGGTAGATGCGGTGGAGAAGGCAAAAACAGAGTGCAGAGGACAGTTTCTGGTGCTTGACGTGAGGCAAGGGGAAGGTTCAGCCCAGCAGAGGCTGTTACCCCTGGAGCCTTTTTCTTTGGCAGCAGCTGCTGCAAGTGGGCAAGGGAGCTGCGAGAGTGAAGAAGGGGACGGTCCATCTAGCTGAGGAAAGAAGAAGCTCCCCGAGGCGCAGTTTGTTGTGCTCAGTTTCAAGGCTGCCTGGAGGAGGGGGGGACTTGAAGAACGCCTTCTTTCTGGACGCCTCCTCCTGGCTGTGCTCCAGCTGCATGCACTCTGCAGCACGGAAGGTTTAGGAACCTGCTGCTGGCCAGCTTGTGTCCAGGAGTGCAAGGGCTGCGCCTTCCTTTCTGAAGCAGCCAGAGCATTCTCAGCTGCATGTGCTTGTGAAGCAGCTCTTGGCTGGACATTTGAAATTGGCTCCCCTGAGTACATGAGCCCGGTGCCCAGCTGCTTGGTTCTTCGCCTTCTGTGCTCTGGACAGAAGTGAAGCCCAGCCATGGCTTGGAGCTTTGCCGCTCTTCAGCGTGAACACTGCACGCAGCCACAGTGTGCTGTGCAGGGATTTTCCTTCAGCTCGACGGACAAGCATTTTCTTGCTGTTTCACCGAGTGCAAACTGTCCGTGTAGCTCTCGCTCAGCGAAATGCGTTTGGAGAGGAACACTTGCTGGAGTAGCTTTTCGCTGGGCAAGACTTTCAACACAGCACCACAATTCGGGCAAGGAGCAGCAGAAAGGAAGACCATCTTTTGGTCCTGGCACCTTCTTCTGGGCGAGACGCCTATCCGCCTCTTCGCTCCCTGCAAGGCTGTAAGCTTGGCGCTGGTACTTGCAAGTGAGAAGGCAGGTGCAGAGAGCACCGCCGTCTGCCGGCGCTGTGCAGGCTGGAAAGGAAAGAGGGCTACCACTAGGATGTGCTGCAAATACAGGTTTGCACGCGTCGAGGGTAAGCTCCGGCTAAGCTCGTTGACCTCAAACTGTTCTCTGTGCGAGACTTAGCTGAGAAGCTTTCCGTTAAGATTCAGGCTACCACGCAGACCGAATGTGCTGCTACCTAGCGCTGAGAGAGAAAGTGCAGAGGCCAGGCGTGTTTGGGCAGAGGCAGCAGCCTGGAGGCTTTCGCTGCCAGCACCGTGCTCTCTGGGCGAGAAGCAGACGACTGTTCGTCTCCAGCTAAACGAAAGCGCGACCTGCTACGAAGAGCATAAGAACGAAGGCAGAGCAGCAGGCTGCTGTGCGAATCGCCCAGGCTGCAAGAGGAAGCGTGCGTGGCACTCGCTTGTTTGCGGATTCACTTTAGCAGTCGGAAGCAGAAAGTTCAACCTGCGGCTACTTGTGCTGCTACCTATTTCTCTTCCAGTATTCCCTGGAACCAATTCTGCTAGCTTCATGCTTGGCGATGCAGAGATGACAGTGGTAGATGCGGTGGAGAAGGGAAAAACAGAGTGCAGAGGACAGTTTCTGGTGCTTGACGTGAGGCAAGGGGAAGGTTCAGCCCAGCAGAGGCTGTTACCCCTGGAGCCTTTTTCTTTGGCAGCAGCTGCTGCAAGTGGGCAAGGGAGCTGCGAGAGTGAAGAAGGGGACGGTCCATCTAGCTGAGGAAAGAAGAAGCTCCCCGAGGCGCAGTTTGTTGTGCTCAGTTTCAAGGCTGCCTGGAGGAGGGGGGGACTTGAAGAACGCCTTCTTTCTGGACGCCTCCTCCTGGCTGTGCTCCAGCTGCATGCACTCTGCAGCACGGAAGGTTTAGGAACCTGCTGCTGGCCAGCTTGTGTCCAGGAGTGCAAGGGCTGCGCCTTCCTTTCTGAAGCAGCCAGAGCATTCTCCGCTGCAGCTGCTTGTGAAGCAGCTCTTGGCTGGACATTTGAAATTGGCTCCCCTGAGTACATGAGCCCGGTGCCCAGCTGCTTGGTTCTTCGCCTTCTGTGCTCTGGACAGAAGTGAAGCCCAGCCATGGCTTGGAGCTTTGCCGCTCTTCAGCGTGAACACTGCACGCAGCCACAGTGTGCTGTGCAGGGATTTTCCTTCAGCTCGACGGACAAGCATTTTCTTGCTGTTTCACCGAGTGCAAACTGTCCGTGTAGCTCTCGCTCAGCGAAATGCGTTTGGAGAGAAACACTTGCTGGAGTAGCTTTTCGCTGGGCAAGACTTTCAACACAGCACCACAATTCGGGCAAGGAGCAGCAGAAAGGAAGACCATCTTTTGGTCCTGGCACCTTCTTCTGGGCGAGACGCCTATCCGCCTCTTCGCTCCCTGCAAGGCTGTAAGCTTGGCGCTGGTACTTGCAAGGGAGAAGGCAGGTGCAGAGAGCACCGCCGTCTGCCGGCGCTGTGCAGGCTGGAAAGGAAAGAAGGCTACCACTAGGATGTGCTGCAAATACAGGTTTCCACGCGTCGAGGGTAAGCTCCGGCTAAGCTCGTTGACCTCAAACTGTTCTCTGTGCGAGACTTAGCTGAGAAGCTTTCCGTTAAGATTCAGGCTACCACGCAGACCGAATGTGCTGCTACCTAGCGCTGAGAGAGAAAGTGCAGAGGCCAGGCGTGTTTGGGCAGAGGCAGCAGCCTGGAGGCTTTCGCTGCCAGCACCGTGCTCTCTGGGCGAGAAGCAGACGACTGTTCGTCTCCAGCTAAACGAAAGCGCGACCTGCTACGAAGAGCATAAGAACGAAGGCAGAGCAGCAGGCTGCTGTGCGAATCGCCCAGGCTGCAAGAGGAAGCGTGCGTGGCACTCGCTTGTTTGCGGATTCACTTTAGCAGTCGGAAGCAGAAAGTTCAACCTGCGGCTACTTGTGCTGCTACCTATTTCTCTTCCAGTATTCCCTGGAACCAATTCTGCTAGCTTCATGCTTGGCGATGCAGAGATGACAGTGGTAGATGCGGTGGAGAAGGCAAAAACAGAGTGCAGAGGACAGTTTCTGGTGCTTGACGTGAGGCAAGGGGAAGGTTCAGCCCAGCAGAGGCTGTTACCCCTGGAGCCTTTTTCTTTGGCAGCAGCTGCTGCAAGTGGGCAAGGGAGCTGCGAGAGTGAAGAAGGGGACGGTCCATCTAGCTGAGGAAAGAAGAAGCTCCCCGAGGCGCAGTTTGTTGTGCTCAGTTTCAAGGCTGCCTGGAGGAGGGGGGGACTTGAAGAACGCCTTCTTTCTGGACGCCTCCTCCTGGCTGTGCTCCAGCTGCATGCACTCTGCAGCACGGAAGGTTTAGGAACCTGCTGCTGGCCAGCTTGTGTCCAGGAGTGCAAGGGCTGCGCCTTCCTTTCTGAAGCAGCCAGAGCATTCTCAGCTGCATGTGCTTGTGAAGCAGCTCTTGGCTGGACAGTTGAAATTGGCTCCCCTGAGTACATGAGCCCGGTGCCCAGCTGCTTGGTTCTTCGCCTTCTGTGCTCTGGACAGAAGTGAAGCCCAGCCATGGCTTGGAGCTTTGCCGCTCTTCAGCGTGAACACTGCACGCAGCCACAGTGTGCTGTGCAGGGATTTTCCTTCAGCTCGACGGACAAGCATTTTCTTGCTGTTTCACCGAGTGCAAACTGTCCGTGTAGCTCTCGCTCAGCGAAATGCGTTTGGAGAGAAACACTTGCTGGAGTAGCTTTTCGCTGGGCAAGACTTTCAACACAGCACCACAATTCGGGCAAGGAGCAGCAGAAAGGAAGACCATCTTTTGGTCCTGGCACCTTCTTCTGGGCGAGACGCCTATCCGCCTCTTCGCTCCCTGCAAGGCTGTAAGCTTGGCGCTGGTACTTGCAAGTGAGAAGGCAGGTGCAGAGAGCACCGCCGTCTGCCGGCGCTGTGCAGGCTGGAAAGGAAAGAGGGCTACCACTAGGATGTGCTGCAAATACAGGTTTCCACGCGTCGAGGGTAAGCTCCGGCTAAGCTCGTTGACCTCAAACTGTTCTCTGTGCGAGACTTAGCTGAGAAGCTTTCCGTTAAGATTCAGGCTACCACGCAGACCGAATGTGCTGCTACCTAGCGCTGAGAGAGAAAGTGCAGAGGCCAGGCGTGTTTGGGCAGAGGCAGCAGCCTGGAGGCTTTCGCTGCCAGCACCGTGCTCTCTGGGCGAGAAGCAGACGACTGTTCGTCTCCAGCTAAACGAAAGCGCGACCTGCTACGAAGAGCATAAGAACGAAGGCAGAGCAGCAGGCTGCTGTGCGAATCGCCCAGGCTGCAAGAGGAAGCGTGCGTGGCACTCGCTTGTTTGCGGATTCACTTTAGCAGTCGGAAGCAGAAAGTTCAACCTGCGGCTACTTGTGCTGCTACCTATTTCTCTTCCAGTATTCCCTGGAACCAATTCTGCTAGCTTCATGCTTGGCGATGCAGAGATGACAGTGGTAGATGCGGTGGAGAAGGGAAAAACAGAGTGCAGAGGACAGTTTCTGGTGCTTGACGTGAGGCAAGGGGAAGGTTCAGCCCAGCAGAGCCTGTTACCCCTGGAGCCTTTTTCTTTGGCAGCAGCTGCTGCAAGTGGGCAAGGGAGCTGCGAGAGTGAAGAAGGGGACGGTCCATCTAGCTGAGGAAAGAAGAAGCTCCCCGAGGCGCAGTTTGTTGTGCTCAGTTTCAAGGCTGCCTGGAGGAGGGGGGGACTTGAAGAACGCCTTCTTTCTGGACGCCTCCTCCTGGCTGTGCTCCAGCTGCATGCACTCTGCAGCACGGAAGGTTTAGGAACCTGCTGCTGGCCAGCTTGTGTCCAGGAGTGCAAGGGCTGCGCCTTCCTTTCTGAAGCAGCCAGAGCATTCTCCGCTGCAGCTGCTTGTGAAGCAGCTCTTGGCTGGACATTTGAAATTGGCTCCCCTGAGTACATGAGCCCGGTGCCCAGCTGCTTGGTTCTTCGCCTTCTGTGCTCTGGACAGAAGTGAAGCCCAGCCATGGCTTGGAGCTTTGCCGCTCTTCAGCGTGAACACTGCACGCAGCCACAGTGTGCTGTGCAGGGATTTTCCTTCAGCTCGACGGACAAGCATTTTCTTGCTGTTTCACCGAGTGCAAACTGTCCGTGTAGCTCTCGCTCAGCGAAATGCGTTTGGAGAGAAACACTTGCTGGAGTAGCTTTTCGCTGGGCAAGACTTTCAACACAGCACCACAATTCGGGCAAGGAGCAGCAGAAAGGAAGACCATCTTTTGGTCCTGGCACGTTCTTCTGGGCGAGACGCCTATCCGCCTCTTCGCTCCCTGCAAGGCTGTAAGCTTGGCGCTGGTACTTGCAAGTGAGAAGGCAGGTGCAGAGAGCACCGCCGTCTGCCGGCGCTGTGCAGGCTGGAAAGGAAAGAGGGCTACCACTAGGATGTGCTGCAAATACAGGTTTCCACGCGTCGAGGGTAAGCTCCGGCTAAGCTCGTTGACCTCAAACTGTTCTCTGTGCGAGACTTAGCTGAGAAGCTTTCCGTTAAGATTCAGGCTACCACGCAGACCGAATGTGCTGCTACCTAGCGCTGAGAGAGAAAGTGCAGAGGCCAGGCGTGTTTGGGCAGAGGCAGCAGCCTGGAGGCTTTCGCTGCCAGCACCGTGCTCTCTGGGCGAGAAGCAGACGACTGTTCGTCTCCAGCTAAACGAAAGCGCGACCTGCTACGAAGAGCATAAGAACGAAGGCAGAGCAGCAGGCTGCTGTGCGAATCGCCCAGGCTGCAAGAGGAAGCGTGCGTGGCACTCGCTTGTTTGCGGATTCACTTTAGCAGTCGGAAGCAGAAAGTTCAACCTGCGGCTACTTGTGCTGCTACCTATTTCTCTTCCAGTATTCCCTGGAACCAATTCTGCTAGCTTCATGCTTGGCGATGCAGAGATGACAGTGGTAGATGCGGTGGAGAAGGCAAAAACAGAGTGCAGAGGACAGTTTCTGGTGCTTGACGTGAGGCAAGGGGAAGGTTCAGCCCAGCAGAGGCTGTTACCCCTGGAGCCTTTTTCTTTGGCAGCAGCTGCTGCAAGTGGGCAAGGGAGCTGCGAGAGTGAAGAAGGGGACGGTCCATCTAGCTGAGGAAAGAAGAAGCTCCCCGAGGCGCAGTTTGTTGTGCTCAGTTTCAAGGCTGCCTGGAGGAGGGGGGGACTTGAAGAACGCCTTCTTTCTGGACGCCTCCTCCTGGCTGTGCTCCAGCTGCATGCACTCTGCAGCACGGAAGGTTTAGGAACCTGCTGCTGGCCAGCTTGTGTCCAGGAGTGCAAGGGCTGCGCCTTCCTTTCTGAAGCAGCCAGAGCATTCTCAGCTGCATGTGCTTGTGAAGCAGCTCTTGGCTGGACAGTTGAAATTGGCTCCCCTGAGTACATGAGCCCGGTGCCCAGCTGCTTGGTTCTTCGCCTTCTGTGCTCTGGACAGAAGTGAAGCCCAGCCATGGCTTGGAGCTTTGCCGCTCTTCAGCGTGAACACTGCACGCAGCCACAGTGTGCTGTGCAGGGATTTTCCTTCAGCTCGACGGACAAGCATTTTCTTGCTGTTTCACCGAGTGCAAACTGTCCGTGTAGCTCTCGCTCAGCGAAATGCGTTTGGAGAGAAACACTTGCTGGAGTAGCTTTTCGCTGGGCAAGACTTTCAACACAGCACCACAATTCGGGCAAGGAGCAGCAGAAAGGAAGACCATCTTTTGGTCCTGGCACCTTCTTCTGGGCGAGACGCCTATCCGCCTCTTCGCTCCCTGCAAGGCTGTAAGCTTGGCGCTGGTACTTGCAAGTGAGAAGGCAGGTGCAGAGAGCACCGCCGTCTGCCGGCGCTGTGCAGGCTGGAAAGGAAAGAGGGCTACCACTAGGATGTGCTGCAAATACAGGTTTCCACGCGTCGAGGGTAAGCTCCGGCTAAGCTCGTTGACCTCAAACTGTTCTCTGTGCGAGACTTAGCTGAGAAGCTTTCCGTTAAGATTCAGGCTACCACGCAGACCGAATGTGCTGCTACCTAGCGCTGAGAGAGAAAGTGCAGAGGCCAGGCGTGTTTGGGCAGAGGCAGCAGCCTGGAGGCTTTCGCTGCCAGCACCGTGCTCTCTGGGCGAGAAGCAGACGACTGTTCGTCTCCAGCTAAACGAAAGCGCGACCTGCTACGAAGAGCATAAGAACGAAGGCAGAGCAGCAGGCTGCTGTGCGAATCGCCCAGGCTGCAAGAGGAAGCGTGCGTGGCACTCGCTTGTTTGCGGATTCACTTTAGCAGTCGGAAGCAGAAAGTTCAACCTGCGGCTACTTGTGCTGCTACCTATTTCTCTTCCAGTATTCCCTGGAACCAATTCTGCTAGCTTCATGCTTGGCGATGCAGAGATGACAGTGGTAGATGCGGTGGAGAAGGGAAAAACAGAGTGCAGAGGACAGTTTCTGGTGCTTGACGTGAGGCAAGGGGAAGGTTCAGCCCAGCAGAGGCTGTTACCCCTGGAGCCTTTTTCTTTGGCAGCAGCTGCTGCAAGTGGGCAAGGGAGCTGCGAGAGTGAAGAAGGGGACGGTCCATCTAGCTGAGGAAAGAAGAAGCTCCCCGAGGCGCAGTTTGTTGTGCTCAGTTTCAAGGCTGCCTGGAGGAGGGGGGGACTTGAAGAACGCCTTCTTTCTGGACGCCTCCTTCTGGCTGTGCTCCAGCTGCATGCACTCTGCAGCACGGAAGGTTTAGGAACCTGCTGCTGGCCAGCTTGTGTCCAGGAGTGCAAGGGCTGCGCCTTCCTTTCTGAAGCAGCCAGAGCATTCTCAGCTGCATGTGCTTGTGAAGCAGCTCTTGGCTGGACAGTTGAAATTGGCTCCCCTGAGTACATGAGCCCGGTGCCCAGCTGCTTGGTTCTTCGCCTTCTGTGCTCTGGACAGAAGTGAAGCCCAGCCATGGCTTGGAGCTTTGCCGCTCTTCAGCGTGAACACTGCACGCAGCCACAGTGTGCTGTGCAGGGATTTTCCTTCAGCTCGACGGACAAGCATTTTCTTGCTGTTTCACCGAGTGCAAACTGTCCGTGTAGCTCTCGCTCAGCGAAATGCGTTTGGAGAGGAACACTTGCTGGAGTAGCTTTTCGCTGGGCAAGACTTTCAACACAGCACCACAATTCGGGCAAGGAGCAGCAGAAAGGAAGACCATCTTTTGGTCCTGGCACCTTCTTCTGGGCGAGACGCCTATCCGCCTCTTCGCTCCCTGCAAGGCTGTAAGCTTGGCGCTGGTACTTGCAAGTGAGAAGGCAGGTGCAGAGAGCACCGCCGTCTGCCGGCGCTGTGCAGGCTGGAAAGGAAAGAGGGCTACCACTAGGATGTGCTGCAAATACAGGTTTCCACGCGTCGAGGGTAAGCTCCGGCTAAGCTCGTTGACCTCAAACTGTTCTCTGTGCGAGACTTAGCTGAGAAGCTTTCCGTTAAGATTCAGGCTACCACGCAGACCGAATGTGCTGCTACCTAGCGCTGAGAGAGAAAGTGCAGAGGCCAGGCGTGTTTGGGCAGAGGCAGCAGCCTGGAGGCTTTCGCTGCCAGCACCGTGCTCTCTGGGCGAGAAGCAGACGACTGTTCGTCTCCAGCTAAACGAAAGCGCGACCTGCTACGAAGAGCATAAGAACGAAGGCAGAGCAGCAGGCTGCTGTGCGAATCGCCCAGGCTGCAAGAGGAAGCGTGCGTGGCACTCGCTTGTTTGCGGATTCACTTTAGCAGTCGGAAGCAGAAAGTTCAACCTGCGGCTACTTGTGCTGCTACCTATTTCTCTTCCAGTATTCCCTGGAACCAATTCTGCTAGCTTCATGCTTGGAGATGCAGAGATGACAGTGGTAGATGCGGTGGAGAAGGGAAAAACAGAGTGCAGAGGACAGTTTCTGGTGCTTGACGTGAGGCAAGGGGAAGGTTCAGCCCAGCAGAGGCTGTTACCCCTGGAGCCTTTTTCTTTGGCAGCAGCTGCTGCAAGTGGGCAAGGGAGCTGCGAGAGTGAAGAAGGGGACGGTCCATCTAGCTGAGGAAAGAAGAAGCTCCCCGAGGCGCAGTTTGTTGCGCTCAGTTTCAAGGCTGCCTGGAGGAGGGGGGGACTTGAAGAACGCCTTCTTTCTGGACGCCTCCTTCTGGCTGTGCTCCAGCTGCATGCACTCTGCAGCACGGAAGGTTTAGGAACCTGCTGCTGGCCAGCTTGTGTCCAGGAGTGCAAGGGCTGCGCCTTCCTTTCTGAAGCAGCCAGAGCATTCTCAGCTGCATGTGCTTGTGAAGCAGCTCTTGGCTGGACATTTGAAATTGGCTCCCCTGAGTACATGAGCCCGGTGCCCAGCTGCTTGGTTCTTCGCCTTCTGTGCTCTGGACAGAAGTGAAGCCCAGCCATGGCTTGGAGCTTTGCCGCTCTTCAGCGTGAACACTGCACGCAGCCACAGTGTGCTGTGCAGGGATTTTCCTTCAGCTCGACGGACAAGCATTTTCTTGCTGTTTCACCGAGTGCAAACTGTCCGTGTAGCTCTCGCTCAGCGAAATGCGTTTGGAGAGAACCACTTGCTGGAGTAGCTTTTCGCTGGGCAAGACTTTCAACACAGCACCACAATTCGGGCAAGGAGCAGCAGAAAGGAAGACCATCTTTTGGTCCTGGCACCTTCTTCTGGGCGAGACGCCTATCCGCCTCTTCGCTCCCTGCAAGGCTGTAAGCTTGGCGCTGGTACTTGCAAGGGAGAAGGCAGGTGCAGAGAGCACCGCCGTCTGCCGGCGTTGTGCAGGCTGGAAAGGAAAGAGGGCTACCACTAGGATGTGCTGCAAATACAGGTTTCCACGCGTCGAGGGTAAGCTCCGGCTAAGCTCGTTGACCTCAAACTGTTCTCTGTGCGAGACTTAGCTGAGAAGCTTTCCGTTAAGATTCAGGCTACCACGCAGACCGAATGTGCTGCTACCTAGCGCTGAGAGAGAAAGTGCAGAGGCCAGGCGTGTTTGGGCAGAGGCAGCAGCCTGGAGGCTTTCGCTGCCAGCACCGTGCTCTCTGGGCGAGAAGCAGACGACTGTTCGTCTCCAGCTAAACGAAAGCGCGACCTGCTACGAAGAGCATAAGAACGAAGGCAGAGCAGCAGGCTGCTGTGCGAATCGCCCAGGCTGCAAGAGGAAGCGTGCGTGGCACTCGCTTGTTTGCGGATTCACTTTAGCAGTCGGAAGCAGAAAGTTCAACCTGCGGCTACTTGTGCTGCTACCTATTTCTCTTCCAGTATTCCCTGGAACCAATTCTGCTAGCTTCATGCTTGGCGATGCAGTGATGACAGTGGTAGATGCGGTGGAGAAGGGAAAAACAGAGTGCAGAGGACAGTTTCTGGTGCTTGACGTGAGGCAAGGGGAAGGTTCAGCCCAGCAGAGGCTGTTACCCCTGGAGCCTTTTTCTTTGGCAGCAGCTGCTGCAAGTGGGCAAGGGAGCTGCGAGAGTGAAGAAGGGGACGGTCCATCTAGCTGAGGAAAGAAGAAGCTCCCCGAGGCGCAGTTTGTTGCGCTCAGTTTCAAGGCTGCCTGGAGGAGGGGGGGACTTGAAGAACGCCTTCTTTCTGGACGCCTCCTTCTGGCTGTGCTCCAGCTGCATGCACTCTGCAGCACGGAAGGTTTAGGAACGTGCTGCTGGCCAGCTTGTGTCCAGGAGTGCAAGGGCTGCGCCTTCCTTTCTGAAGCAGCCAGAGCATTCTCAGCTGCATGTGCTTGTGAAGCAGCTCTTGGCTGGACAGTTGAAATTGGCTCCCCTGAGTACATGAGCCCGGTGCCCAGCTGCTTGGTTCTTCGCCTTCTGTGCTCTGGACAGAAGTGAAGCCCAGCCATGGCTTGGAGCTTTGCCGCTCTTCAGCGTGAACACTGCACGCAGCCACAGTGTGCTGTGCAGGGATTTTCCTTCAGCTCGACGGACAAGCATTTTCTTGCTGTTTCACCGAGTGCAAACTGTCCGTGTAGCTCTCGCTCAGCGAAATGCGTTTGGAGAGAAACACTTGCTGGAGTAGCTTTTCGCTGGGCAAGACTTTCAACACAGCACCACAATTCGGGCAAGGAGCAGGAGAAAAGAAGACCATCTTTTGGTCCTGGCACGTTCTTCTGGGCGAGACGCCTATCCGCCTCTTCGCTCCCTGCAAGGCTGTAAGCTTGGCGCTGGTACTTGCAAGTGAGAAGGCAGGTGCAGAGAGCACCGCCGTCTGCCGGCGCTGTGCAGGCTGGAAAGGAAAGAGGGCTACCACTAGGATGTGCTGCAAATACAGGTTTCCACGCGTCGAGGGTAAGCTCCGGCTAAGCTCGTTGACCTCAAACTGTTCTCTGTGCGAGACTTAGCTGAGAAGCTTTCCGTTAAGATTCAGGCTACCACGCAGACCGAATGTGCTGCTACCTAGCGCTGAGAGAGAAAGTGCAGAGGCCAGGCGTGTTTGGGCAGAGGCAGCAGCCTGGAGGCTTTCGCTGCCAGCACCGTGCTCTCTGGGCGAGAAGCAGACGACTGTTCGTCTCCAGCTAAACGAAAGCGCGACCTGCTACGAAGAGCATAAGAACGAAGGCAGAGCAGCAGGCTGCTGTGCGAATCGCCCAGGCTGCAAGAGGAAGCGTGCGTGGCACTCGCTTGTTTGCGGATTCACTTTAGCAGTCGGAAGCAGAAAGTTCAACCTGCGGCTACTTGTGCTGCTACCTATTTCTCTTCCAGTATTCCCTGGAACCAATTCTGCTAGCTTCATGCTTGGAGATGCAGAGATGACAGTGGTAGATGCGGTGGAGAAGGGAAAAACAGAGTGCAGAGGACAGTTTCTGGTGCTTGACGTGAGGCAAGGGGAAGGTTCAGCCCAGCAGAGGCTGTTACCCCTGGAGCCTTTTTCTTTGGCAGCAGCTGCTGCAAGTGGGCAAGGGAGCTGCGAGAGTGAAGAAGGGGACGGTCCATCTAGCTGAGGAAAGAAGAAGCTCCCCGAGGCGCAGTTTGTTGTGCTCAGTTTCAAGGCTGCCTGGAGGAGGGGGGGACTTGAAGAACGCCTTCTTTCTGGACGCCTCCTTCTGGCTGTGCTCCAGCTGCATGCACTCTGCAGCACGGAAGGTTTAGGAACCTGCTGCTGGCCAGC
This sequence comes from Corvus hawaiiensis, assembly GCF_020740725.1. Classification (NCBI taxonomy): domain Eukaryota; kingdom Metazoa; phylum Chordata; class Aves; order Passeriformes; family Corvidae; genus Corvus; species Corvus hawaiiensis. The sequence goes on from NC_063216.1 coordinate 10,357,708, forward strand.
TTGTGTCCAGGAGTGCAAGGGCTGCGCCTTCCTTTCTGAAGCAGCCAGAGCATTCTCAGCTGCATGTGCTTGTGAAGCAGCTCTTGGCTGGACAGTTGAAATTGGCTCCCCTGAGTACATGAGCCCGGTGCCCAGCTGCTTGGTTCTTCGCCTTCTGTGCTCTGGACAGAAGTGAAGCCCAGCCATGGCTTGGAGCTTTGCCGCTCTTCAGCGTGAACACTGCACGCAGCCACAGTGTGCTGTGCAGGGATTTTCCTTCAGCTCGACGGACAAGCATTTTCTTGCTGTTTCACCGAGTGCAAACTGTCCGTGTAGCTCTCGCTCAGCGAAATGCGTTTGGAGAGGAACACTTGCTGGAGTAGCTTTTCGCTGGGCAAGACTTTCAACACAGCACCACAATTCGGGCAAGGAGCAGCAGAAAGGAAGACCATCTTTTGGTCCTGGCACCTTCTTCTGGGCGAGACGCCTATCCGCCTCTTCGCTCCCTGCAAGGCTGTAAGCTTGGCGCTGGTACTTGCAAGTGAGAAGGCAGGTGCAGAGAGCACCGCCGTCTGCCGGCGCTGTGCAGGCTGGAAAGGAAAGAGGGCTACCACTAGGATGTGCTGCAAATACAGGTTTCCACGCGTCGAGGGTAAGCTCCGGCTAAGCTCGTTGACCTCAAACTGTTCTCTGTGCGAGACTTAGCTGAGAAGCTTTCCGTTAAGATTCAGGCTACCACGCAGACCGAATGTGCTGCTACCTAGCGCTGAGAGAGAAAGTGCAGAGGCCAGGCGTGTTTGGGCAGAGGCAGCAGCCTGGAGGCTTTCGCTGCCAGCACCGTGCTCTCTGGGCGAGAAGCAGACGACTGTTCGTCTCCAGCTAAACGAAAGCGCGACCTGCTACGAAGAGCATAAGAACGAAGGCAGAGCAGCAGGCTGCTGTGCGAATCGCCCAGGCTGCAAGAGGAAGCGTGCGTGGCACTCGCTTGTTTGCGGATTCACTTTAGCAGTCGGAAGCAGAAAGTTCAACCTGCGGCTACTTGTGCTGCTACCTATTTCTCTTCCAGTATTCCCTGGAACCAATTCTGCTAGCTTCATGCTTGGAGATGCAGAGATGACAGTGGTAGATGCGGTGGAGAAGGGAAAAACAGAGTGCAGAGGACAGTTTCTGGTGCTTGACGTGAGGCAAGGGGAAGGTTCAGCCCAGCAGAGGCTGTTACCCCTGGAGCCTTTTTCTTTGGCAGCAGCTGCTGCAAGTGGGCAAGGGAGCTGCGAGAGTGAAGAAGGGGACGGTCCATCTAGCTGAGGAAAGAAGAAGCTCCCCGAGGCGCAGTTTGTTGCGCTCAGTTTCAAGGCTGCCTGGAGGAGGGGGGGACTTGAAGAACGCCTTCTTTCTGGACGCCTCCTTCTGGCTGTGCTCCAGCTGCATGCACTCTGCAGCACGGAAGGTTTAGGAACCTGCTGCTGGCCAGCTTGTGTCCAGGAGTGCAAGGGCTGCGCCTTCCTTTCTGAAGCAGCCAGAGCATTCTCCGCTGCAGCTGCTTGTGAAGCAGCTCTTGGCTGGACATTTGAAATTGGCTCCCCTGAGTACATGAGCCCGGTGCCCAGCTGCTTGGTTCTTCGCCTTCTGTGCTCTGGACAGAAGTGAAGCCCAGCCATGGCTTGGAGCTTTGCCGCTCTTCAGCGTGAACACTGCACGCAGCCACAGTGTGCTGTGCAGGGATTTTCCTTCAGCTCGACGGACAAGCATTTTCTTGCTGTTTCACCGAGTGCAAACTGTCCGTGTAGCTCTCGCTCAGCGAAATGCGTTTGGAGAGAACCACTTGCTGGAGTAGCTTTTCGCTGGGCAAGACTTTCAACACAGCACCACAATTCGGGCAAGGAGCAGCAGAAAGGAAGACCATCTTTTGGTCCTGGCACCTTCTTCTGGGCGAGACGCCTATCCGCCTCTTCGCTCCCTGCAAGGCTGTAAGCTTGGCGCTGGTACTTGCAAGGGAGAAGGCAGGTGCAGAGAGCACCGCCGTCTGCCGGCGTTGTGCAGGCTGGAAAGGAAAGAGGGCTACCACTAGGATGTGCTGCAAATACAGGTTTCCACGCGTCGAGGGTAAGCTCCGGCTAAGCTCGTTGACCTCAAACTGTTCTCTGTGCGAGACTTAGCTGAGAAGCTTTCCGTTAAGATTCAGGCTACCACGCAGACCGAATGTGCTGCTACCTAGCGCTGAGAGAGAAAGTGCAGAGGCCAGGCGTGTTTGGGCAGAGGCAGCAGCCTGGAGGCTTTCGCTGCCAGCACCGTGCTCTCTGGGCGAGAAGCAGACGACTGTTCGTCTCCAGCTAAACGAAAGCGCGACCTGCTACGAAGAGCATAAGAACGAAGGCAGAGCAGCAGGCTGCTGTGCGAATCGCCCAGGCTGCAAGAGGAAGCGTGCGTGGCACTCGCTTGTTTGCGGATTCACTTTAGCAGTCGGAAGCAGAAAGTTCAACCTGCGGCTACTTGTGCTGCTACCTATTTCTCTTCCAGTATTCCCTGGAACCAATTCTGCTAGCTTCATGCTTGGCGATGCAGTGATGACAGTGGTAGATGCGGTGGAGAAGGGAAAAACAGAGTGCAGAGGACAGTTTCTGGTGCTTGACGTGAGGCAAGGGGAAGGTTCAGCCCAGCAGAGGCTGTTACCCCTGGAGCCTTTTTCTTTGGCAGCAGCTGCTGCAAGTGGGCAAGGGAGCTGCGAGAGTGAAGAAGGGGACGGTCCATCTAGCTGAGGAAAGAAGAAGCTCCCCGAGGCGCAGTTTGTTGCGCTCAGTTTCAAGGCTGCCTGGAGGAGGGGGGGACTTGAAGAACGCCTTCTTTCTGGACGCCTCCTTCTGGCTGTGCTCCAGCTGCATGCACTCTGCAGCACGGAAGGTTTAGGAACCTGCTGCTGGCCAGCTTGTGTCCAGGAGTGCAAGGGCTGCGCCTTCCTTTCTGAAGCAGCCAGAGCATTCTCAGCTGCATGTGCTTGTGAAGCAGCTCTTGGCTGGACATTTGAAATTGGCTCCCCTGAGTACATGAGCCCGGTGCCCAGCTGCTTGGTTCTTCGCCTTCTGTGCTCTGGACAGAAGTGAAGCCCAGCCATGGCTTGGAGCTTTGCCGCTCTTCAGCGTGAACACTGCACGCAGCCACAGTGTGCTGTGCAGGGATTTTCCTTCAGCTCGACGGACAAGCATTTTCTTGCTGTTTCACCGAGTGCAAACTGTCCGTGTAGCTCTCGCTCAGCGAAATGCGTTTGGAGAGAAACACTTGCTGGAGTAGCTTTTCGCTGGGCAAGACTTTCAACACAGCACCACAATTCGGGCAAGGAGCAGGAGAAAAGAAGACCATCTTTTGGTCCTGGCACGTTCTTCTGGGCGAGACGCCTAACCGCCTCTTCGCTCCCTGCAAGGCTGTAAGCTTGGCGCTGGTACTTGCAAGTGAGAAGGCAGGTGCAGAGAGCACCGCCGTCTGCCGGCGCTGTGCAGGCTGGAAAGGAAAGAGGGCTACCACTAGGATGTGCTGCAAATACAGGTTTGCACGCGTCGAGGGTAAGCTCCGGCTAAGCTCGTTGACCTCAAACTGTTCTCTGTGCGAGACTTAGCTGAGAAGCTTTCCGTTAAGATTCAGGCTACCACGCAGACCGAATGTGCTGCTACCTAGCGCTGAGAGAGAAAGTGCAGAGGCCAGGCGTGTTTGGGCAGAGGCAGCAGCCTGGAGGCTTTCGCTGCCAGCACCGTGCTCTCTGGGCGAGAAGCAGACGACTGTTCGTCTCCAGCTAAACGAAAGCGCGACCTGCTACGAAGAGCATAAGAACGAAGGCAGAGCAGCAGGCTGCTGTGCGAATCGCCCAGGCTGCAAGAGGAAGCGTGCGTGGCACTCGCTTGTTTGCGGATTCACTTTAGCAGTCGGAAGCAGAAAGTTCAACCTGCGGCTACTTGTGCTGCTACCTATTTCTCTTCCAGTATTCCCTGGAACCAATTCTGCTAGCTTCATGCTTGGAGATGCAGAGATGACAGTGGTAGATGCGGTGGAGAAGGGAAAAACAGAGTGCAGAGGACAGTTTCTGGTGCTTGACGTGAGGCAAGGGGAAGGTTCAGCCCAGCAGAGGCTGTTACCCCTGGAGCCTTTTTCTTTGGCAGCAGCTGCTGCAAGTGGGCAAGGGAGCTGCGAGAGTGAAGAAGGGGACGGTCCATCTAGCTGAGGAAAGAAGAAGCTCCCCGAGGCGCAGTTTGTTGCGCTCAGTTTCAAGGCTGCCTGGAGGAGGGGGGGACTTGAAGAACGCCTTCTTTCTGGACGCCTCCTTCTGGCTGTGCTCCAGCTGCATGCACTCTGCAGCACGGAAGGTTTAGGAACCTGCTGCTGGCCAGCTTGTGTCCAGGAGTGCAAGGGCTGCGCCTTCCTTTCTGAAGCAGCCAGAGCATTCTCAGCTGCATGTGCTTGTGAAGCAGCTCTTGGCTGGACATTTGAAATTGGCTCCCCTGAGTACATGAGCCCGGTGCCCAGCTGCTTGGTTCTTCGCCTTCTGTGCTCTGGACAGAAGTGAAGCCCAGCCATGGCTTGGAGCTTTGCCGCTCTTCAGCGTGAACACTGCACGCAGCCACAGTGTGCTGTGCAGGGATTTTCCTTCAGCTCGACGGACAAGCATTTTCTTGCTGTTTCACCGAGTGCAAACTGTCCGTGTAGCTCTCGCTCAGCGAAATGCGTTTGGAGAGAAACACTTGCTGGAGTAGCTTTTCGCTGGGCAAGACTTTCAACACAGCACCACAATTCGGGCAAGGAGCAGGAGAAAAGAAGACCATCTTTTGGTCCTGGCACGTTCTTCTGGGCGAGACGCCTAACCGCCTCTTCGCTCCCTGCAAGGCTGTAAGCTTGGCGCTGGTACTTGCAAGTGAGAAGGCAGGTGCAGAGAGCACCGCCGTCTGCCGGCGCTGTGCAGGCTGGAAAGGAAAGAGGGCTACCACTAGGATGTGCTGCAAATACAGGTTTCCACGCGTCGAGGGTAAGCTCCGGCTAAGCTCGTTGACCTCAAACTGTTCTCTGTGCGAGACTTAGCTGAGAAGCTTTCCGTTAAGATTCAGGCTACCACGCAGACCGAATGTGCTGCTACCTAGCGCTGAGAGAGAAAGTGCAGAGGCCAGGCGTGTTTGGGCAGAGGCAGCAGCCTGGAGGCTTTCGCTGCCAGCACCGTGCTCTCTGGGCGAGAAGCAGACGACTGTTCGTCTCCAGCTAAACGAAAGCGCGACCTGCTACGAAGAGCATAAGAACGAAGGCAGAGCAGCAGGCTGCTGTGCGAATCGCCCAGGCTGCAAGAGGAAGCGTGCGTGGCACTCGCTTGTTTGCGGATTCACTTTAGCAGTCGGAAGCAGAAAGTTCAACCTGCGGCTACTTGTGCTGCTACCTATTTCTCTTCCAGTATTCCCTGGAACCAATTCTGCTAGCTTCATGCTTGGAGATGCAGAGATGACAGTGGTAGATGCGGTGGAGAAGGGAAAAACAGAGTGCAGAGGACAGTTTCTGGTGCTTGACGTGAGGCAAGGGGAAGGTTCAGCCCAGCAGAGGCTGTTACCCCTGGAGCCTTTTTCTTTGGCAGCAGCTGCTGCAAGTGGGCAAGGGAGCTGCGAGAGTGAAGAAGGGGACGGTCCATCTAGCTGAGGAAAGAAGAAGCTCCCCGAGGCGCAGTTTGTTGCGCTCAGTTTCAAGGCTGCCTGGAGGAGGGGGGGACTTGAAGAACGCCTTCTTTCTGGACGCCTCCTTCTGGCTGTGCTCCAGCTGCATGCACTCTGCAGCACGGAAGGTTTAGGAACCTGCTGCTGGCCAGCTTGTGTCCAGGAGTGCAAGGGCTGCGCCTTCCTTTCTGAAGCAGCCAGAGCATTCTCCGCTGCAGCTGCTTGTGAAGCAGCTCTTGGCTGGACATTTGAAATTGGCTCCCCTGAGTACATGAGCCCGGTGCCCAGCTGCTTGGTTCTTCGCCTTCTGTGCTCTGGACAGAAGTGAAGCCCAGCCATGGCTTGGAGCTTTGCCGCTCTTCAGCGTGAACACTGCACGCAGCCACAGTGTGCTGTGCAGGGATTTTCCTTCAGCTCGACGGACAAGCATTTTCTTGCTGTTTCACCGAGTGCAAACTGTCCGTGTAGCTCTCGCTCAGCGAAATGCGTTTGGAGAGAACCACTTGCTGGAGTAGCTTTTCGCTGGGCAAGACTTTCAACACAGCACCACAATTCGGGCAAGGAGCAGCAGAAAGGAAGACCATCTTTTGGTCCTGGCACCTTCTTCTGGGCGAGACGCCTATCCGCCTCTTCGCTCCCTGCAAGGCTGTAAGCTTGGCGCTGGTACTTGCAAGTGAGAAGGCAGGTGCAGAGAGCACCGCCGTCTGCCGGCGCTGTGCAGGCTGGAAAGGAAAGAGGGCTACCACTAGGATGTGCTGCAAATACAGGTTTGCACGCGTCGAGGGTAAGCTCCGGCTAAGCTCGTTGACCTCAAACTGTTCTCTGTGCGAGACTTAGCTGAGAAGCTTTCCGTTAAGATTCAGGCTACCACGCAGACCGAATGTGCTGCTACCTAGCGCTGAGAGAGAAAGTGCAGAGGCCAGGCGTGTTTGGGCAGAGGCAGCAGCCTGGAGGCTTTCGCTGCCAGCACCGTGCTCTCTGGGCGAGAAGCAGACGACTGTTCGTCTCCAGCTAAACGAAAGCGCGACCTGCTACGAAGAGCATAAGAACGAAGGCAGAGCAGCAGGCTGCTGTGCGAATCGCCCAGGCTGCAAGAGGAAGCGTGCGTGGCACTCGCTTGTTTGCGGATTCACTTTAGCAGTCGGAAGCAGAAAGTTCAACCTGCGGCTACTTGTGCTGCTACCTATTTCTCTTCCAGTATTCCCTGGAACCAATTCTGCTAGCTTCATGCTTGGAGATGCAGAGATGACAGTGGTAGATGCGGTGGAGAAGGGAAAAACAGAGTGCAGAGGACAGTTTCTGGTGCTTGACGTGAGGCAAGGGGAAGGTTCAGCCCAGCAGAGGCTGTTACCCCTGGAGCCTTTTTCTTTGGCAGCAGCTGCTGCAAGTGGGCAAGGGAGCTGCGAGAGTGAAGAAGGGGACGGTCCATCTAGCTGAGGAAAGAAGAAGCTCCCCGAGGCGCAGTTTGTTGCGCTCAGTTGCAAGGCTGCCTGGAGGAGGGGGGGACTTGAAGAACGCCTTCTTTCTGGACGCCTCCTCCTGGCTGTGCTCCAGCTGCATGCACTCTGCAGCACGGAAGGTTTAGGAACCTGCTGCTGGCCAGCTTGTGTCCAGGAGTGCAAGGGCTGCGCCTTCCTTTCTGAAGCAGCCAGAGCATTCTCAGCTGCATGTGCTTGTGAAGCAGCTCTTGGCTGGACATTTGAAATTGGCTCCCCTGAGTACATGAGCCCGGTGCCCAGCTGCTTGGTTCTTCGCCTTCTGTGCTCTGGACAGAAGTGAAGCCCAGCCATGGCTTGGAGCTTTGCCGCTCTTCAGCGTGAACACTGCACGCAGCCACAGTGTGCTGTGCAGGGATTTTCCTTCAGCTCGACGGACAAGCATTTTCTTGCTGTTTCACCGAGTGCAAACTGTCCGTGTAGCTCTCGCTCAGCGAAATGCGTTTGGAGAGAAACACTTGCTGGAGTAGCTTTTCGCTGGGCAAGACTTTCAACACAGCACCACAATTCGGGCAAGGAACAGGAGAAAAGAAGACCATCTTTTGGTCCTGGCACCTTCTTCTGGGCGAGACGCCTATCCGCCTCTTCGCTCCCTGCAAGGCTGTAAGCTTGGCGCTGGTACTTGCAAGTGAGAAGGCAGGTGCAGAGAGCACCGCCGTCTGCCGGCGCTGTGCAGGCTGGAAAGGAAAGAGGGCTACCACTAGGATGTGCTGCAAATACAGGTTTGCACGCGTCGAGGGTAAGCTCCGCGTAAGCTCGTTGACCTCAAACTGTTCTCTGTGCGAGACTTAGCTGAGAAGCTTTCCGTTAAGATTCAGGCTACCACGCAGACCGAATGTGCTGCTACCTAGCGCTGAGAGAGAAAGTGCAGAGGCCAGGCGTGTTTGGGCAGAGGCAGCAGCCTGGAGGCTTTCGCTGCCAGCACCGTGCTCTCTGGGCGAGAAGCAGACGACTGTTCGTCTCCAGCTAAACGAAAGCGCGACCTGCTACGAAGAGCATAAGAACGAAGGCAGAGCAGCAGGCTGCTGTGCGAATCGCCCAGGCTGCAAGAGGAAGCGTGCGTGGCACTCGCTTGTTTGCGGATTCACTTTAGCAGTCGGAAGCAGAAAGTTCAACCTGCGGCTACTTGTGCTGCTACCTATTTCTCTTCCAGTATTCCCTGGAACCAATTCTGCTAGCTTCATGCTTGGAGATGCAGAGATGACAGTGGTAGATGCGGTGGAGAAGGGAAAAACAGAGTGCAGAGGACAGTTTCTGGTGCTTGACGTGAGGCAAGGGGAAGGTTCAGCCCAGCAGAGGCTGTTACCCCTGGAGCCTTTTTCTTTGGCAGCAGCTGCTGCAAGTGGGCAAGGGAGCTGCGAGAGTGAAGAAGGGGACGGTCCATCTAGCTGAGGAAAGAAGAAGCTCCCCGAGGCGCAGTTTGTTGCGCTCAGTTTCAAGGCTGCCTGGAGGAGGGGGGGACTTGAAGAACGCCTTCTTTCTGGACGCCTCCTTCTGGCTGTGCTCCAGCTGCATGCACTCTGCAGCACGGAAGGTTTAGGAACCTGCTGCTGGCCAGCTTGTGTCCAGGAGTGCAAGGGCTGCGCCTTCCTTTCTGAAGCAGCCAGAGCATTCTCCGCTGCAGCTGCTTGTGAAGCAGCTCTTGGCTGGACATTTGAAATTGGCTCCCCTGAGTACATGAGCCCGGTGCCCAGCTGCTTGGTTCTTCGCCTTCTGTGCTCTGGACAGAAGTGAAGCCCAGCCATGGCTTGGAGCTTTGCCGCTCTTCAGCGTGAACACTGCACGCAGCCACAGTGTGCTGTGCAGGGATTTTCCTTCAGCTCGACGGACAAGCATTTTCTTGCTGTTTCACCGAGTGCAAACTGTCCGTGTAGCTCTCGCTCAGCGAAATGCGTTTGGAGAGAACCACTTGCTGGAGTAGCTTTTCGCTGGGCAAGACTTTCAACACAGCACCACAATTCGGGCAAGGAGCAGCAGAAAGGAAGACCATCTTTTGGTCCTGGCACCTTCTTCTGGGCGAGACGCCTATCCGCCTCTTCGCTCCCTGCAAGGCTGTAAGCTTGGCGCTGGTACTTGCAAGTGAGAAGGCAGGTGCAGAGAGCACCGCCGTCTGCCGGCGCTGTGCAGGCTGGAAAGGAAAGAGGGCTACCACTAGGATGTGCTGCAAATACAGGTTTGCACGCGTCGAGGGTAAGCTCCGGCTAAGCTCGTTGACCTCAAACTGTTCTCTGTGCGAGACTTAGCTGAGAAGCTTTCCGTTAAGATTCAGGCTACCACGCAGACCGAATGTGCTGCTACCTAGCGCTGAGAGAGAAAGTGCAGAGGCCAGGCGTGTTTGGGCAGAGGCAGCAGCCTGGAGGCTTTCGCTGCCAGCACCGTGCTCTCTGGGCGAGAAGCAGACGACTGTTCGTCTCCAGCTAAACGAAAGCGCGACCTGCTACGAAGAGCATAAGAACGAAGGCAGAGCAGCAGGCTGCTGTGCGAATCGCCCAGGCTGCAAGAGGAAGCGTGCGTGGCACTCGCTTGTTTGCGGATTCACTTTAGCAGTCGGAAGCAGAAAGTTCAACCTGCGGCTACTTGTGCTGCTACCTATTTCTCTTCCAGTATTCCCTGGAACCAATTCTGCTAGCTTCATGCTTGGAGATGCAGAGATGACAGTGGTAGATGCGGTGGAGAAGGGAAAAACAGAGTGCAGAGGACAGTTTCTGGTGCTTGACGTGAGGCAAGGGGAAGGTTCAGCCCAGCAGAGCCTGTTACCCCTGGAGCCTTTTTCTTTGGCAGCAGCTGCTGCAAGTGGGCAAGGGAGCTGCGAGAGTGAAGAAGGGGACGGTCCATCTAGCTGAGGAAAGAAGAAGCTCCCCGAGGCGCAGTTTGTTGCGCTCAGTTGCAAGGCTGCCTGGAGGAGGGGGGGACTTGAAGAACGCCTTCTTTCTGGACGCCTCCTCCTGGCTGTGCTCCAGCTGCATGCACTCTGCAGCACGGAAGGTTTAGGAACCTGCTGCTGGCCAGCTTGTGTCCAGGAGTGCAAGGGCTGCGCCTTCCTTTCTGAAGCAGCCAGAGCATTCTCAGCTGCATGTGCTTGTGAAGCAGCTCTTGGCTGGACATTTGAAATTGGCTCCCCTGAGTACATGAGCCCGGTGCCCAGCTGCTTGGTTCTTCGCCTTCTGTGCTCTGGACAGAAGTGAAGCCCAGCCATGGCTTGGAGCTTTGCCGCTCTTCAGCGTGAACACTGCACGCAGCCACAGTGTGCTGTGCAGGGATTTTCCTTCAGCTCGACGGACAAGCATTTTCTTGCTGTTTCACCGAGTGCAAACTGTCCGTGTAGCTCTCGCTCAGCGAAATGCGTTTGGAGAGAACCACTTGCTGGAGTAGCTTTTCGCTGGGCAAGACTTTCAACACAGCACCACAATTCGGGCAAGGAACAGGAGAAAAGAAGACCATCTTTTGGTCCTGGCACCTTCTTCTGGGCGAGACGCCTATCCGCCTCTTCGCTCCCTGCAAGGCTGTAAGCTTGGCGCTGGTACTTGCAAGTGAGAAGGCAGGTGCAGAGAGCACCGCCGTCTGCCGGCGCTGTGCAGGCTGGAAAGGAAAGAGGGCTACCACTAGGATGTGCTGCAAATACAGGTTTGCACGCGTCGAGGGTAAGCTCCGCGTAAGCTCGTTGACCTCAAACTGTTCTCTGTGCGAGACTTAGCTGAGAAGCTTTCCGTTAAGATTCAGGCTACCACGCAGACCGAATGTGCTGCTACCTAGCGCTGAGAGAGAAAGTGCAGAGGCCAGGCGTGTTTGGGCAGAGGCAGCAGCCTGGAGGCTTTCGCTGCCAGCACCGTGCTCTCTGGGCGAGAAGCAGACGACTGTTCGTCTCCAGCTAAACGAAAGCGCGACCTGCTACGAAGAGCATAAGAACGAAGGCAGAGCAGCAGGCTGCTGTGCGAATCGCCCAGGCTGCAAGAGGAAGCGTGCGTGGCACTCGCTTGTTTGCGGATTCACTTTAGCAGTCGGAAGCAGAAAGTTCAACCTGCGGCTACTTGTGCTGCTACCTATTTCTCTTCCAGTATTCCCTGGAACCAATTCTGCTAGCTTCATGCTTGGAGATGCAGAGATGACAGTGGTAGATGCGGTGGAGAAGGGAAAAACAGAGTGCAGAGGACAGTTTCTGGTGCTTGACGTGAGGCAAGGGGAAGGTTCAGCCCAGCAGAGCCTGTTACCCCTGGAGCCTTTTTCTTTGGCAGCAGCTGCTGCAAGTGGGCAAGGGAGCTGCGAGAGTGAAGAAGGGGACGGTCCATCTAGCTGAGGAAAGAAGAAGCTCCCCGAGGCGCAGTTTGTTGCGCTCAGTTTCAAGGCTGCCTGGAGGAGGGGGGGACTTGAAGAACGCCTTCTTTCTGGACGCCTCCTTCTGGCTGTGCTCCAGCTGCATGCACTCTGCAGCACGGAAGGTTTAGGAACCTGCTGCTGGCCAGCTTGTGTCCAGGAGTGCAAGGGCTGCGCCTTCCTTTCTGAAGCAGCCAGAGCATTCTCCGCTGCAGCTGCTTGTGAAGCAGCTCTTGGCTGGACATTTGAAATTGGCTCCCCTGAGTACATGAGCCCGGTGCCCAGCTGCTTGGTTCTTCGCCTTCTGTGCTCTGGACAGAAGTGAAGCCCAGCCATGGCTTGGAGCTTTGCCGCTCTTCAGCGTGAACACTGCACGCAGCCACAGTGTGCTGTGCAGGGATTTTCCTTCAGCTCGACGGACAAGCATTTTCTTGCTGTTTCACCGAGTGCAAACTGTCCGTGTAGCTCTCGCTCAGCGAAATGCGTTTGGAGAGAACCACTTGCTGGAGTAGCTTTTCGCTGGGCAAGACTTTCAACACAGCACCACAATTCGGGCAAGGAGCAGCAGAAAGGAAGACCATCTTTTGGTCCTGGCACCTTCTTCTGGGCGAGACGCCTATCCGCCTCTTCGCTCCCTGCAAGGCTGTAAGCTTGGCGCTGGTACTTGCAAGTGAGAAGGCAGGTGCAGAGAGCACCGCCGTCTGCCGGCGCTGTGCAGGCTGGAAAGGAAAGAGGGCTACCACTAGGATGTGCTGCAAATACAGGTTTGCACGCGTCGAGGGTAAGCTCCGGCTAAGCTCGTTGACCTCAAACTGTTCTCTGTGCGAGACTTAGCTGAGAAGCTTTCCGTTAAGATTCAGGCTACCACGCAGACCGAATGTGCTGCTACCTAGCGCTGAGAGAGAAAGTGCAGAGGCCAGGCGTGTTTGGGCAGAGGCAGCAGCCTGGAGGCTTTCGCTGCCAGCACCGTGCTCTCTGGGCGAGAAGCAGACGACTGTTCGTCTCCAGCTAAACGAAAGCGCGACCTGCTACGAAGAGCATAAGAACGAAGGCAGAGCAGCAGGCTGCTGTGCGAATCGCCCAGGCTGCAAGAGGAAGCGTGCGTGGCACTCGCTTGTTTGCGGATTCACTTTAGCAGTCGGAAGCAGAAAGTTCAACCTGCGGCTACTTGTGCTGCTACCTATTTCTCTTCCAGTATTCCCTGGAACCAATTCTGCTAGCTTCATGCTTGGAGATGCAGAGATGACAGTGGTAGATGCGGTGGAGAAGGGAAAAACAGAGTGCAGAGGACAGTTTCTGGTGCTTGACGTGAGGCAAGGGGAAGGTTCAGCCCAGCAGAGCCTGTTACCCCTGGAGCCTTTTTCTTTGGCAGCAGCTGCTGCAAGTGGGCAAGGGAGCTGCGAGAGTGAAGAAGGGGACGGTCCATCTAGCTGAGGAAAGAAGAAGCTCCCCGAGGCGCAGTTTGTTGCGCTCAGTTGCAAGGCTGCCTGGAGGAGGGGGGGACTTGAAGAACGCCTTCTTTCTGGACGCCTCCTCCTGGCTGTGCTCCAGCTGCATGCACTCTGCAGCACGGAAGGTTTAGGAACCTGCTGCTGGCCAGCTTGTGTCCAGGAGTGCAAGGGCTGCGCCTTCCTTTCTGAAGCAGCCAGAGCATTCTCAGCTGCATGTGCTTGTGAAGCAGCTCTTGGCTGGACATTTGAAATTGGCTCCCCTGAGTACATGAGCCCGGTGCCCAGCTGCTTGGTTCTTCGCCTTCTGTGCTCTGGACAGAAGTGAAGCCCAGCCATGGCTTGGAGCTTTGCCGCTCTTCAGCGTGAACACTGCACGCAGCCACAGTGTGCTGTGCAGGGATTTTCCTTCAGCTCGACGGACAAGCATTTTCTTGCTGTTTCACCGAGTGCAAACTGTCCGTGTAGCTCTCGCTCAGCGAAATGCGTTTGGAGAGAAACACTTGCTGGAGTAGCTTTTCGCTGGGCAAGACTTTCAACACAGCACCACAATTCGGGCAAGGAACAGGAGAAAAGAAGACCATCTTTTGGTCCTGGCACCTTATTCTGGGCGAGACGCCTATCCGCCTCTTCGCTCCCTGCAAGGCTGTAAGCTTGGCGCTGGTACTTGCAAGTGAGAAGGCAGGTGCAGAGAGCACCGCCGTCTGCCGGCGCTGTGCAGGCTGGAAAGGAAAGAGGGCTACCACTAGGATGTGCTGCAAATACAGGTTTGCACGCGTCGAGGGTAAGCTCCGCGTAAGCTCGTTGACCTCAAACTGTTCTCTGTGCGAGACTTAGCTGAGAAGCTTTCCGTTAAGATTCAGGCTACCACGCAGACCGAATGTGCTGCTACCTAGCGCTGAGAGAGAAAGTGCAGAGGCCAGGCGTGTTTGGGCAGAGGCAGCAGCCTGGAGGCTTTCGCTGCCAGCACCGTGCTCTCTGGGCGAGAAGCAGACGACTGTTCGTCTCCAGCTAAACGAAAGCGCGACCTGCTACGAAGAGCATAAGAACGAAGGCAGAGCAGCAGGCTGCTGTGCGAATCGCCCAGGCTGCAAGAGGAAGCGTGCGTGGCACTCGCTTGTTTGCGGATTCACTTTAGCAGTCGGAAGCAGAAAGTTCAACCTGCGGCTACTTGTGCTGCTACCTATTTCTCTTCCAGTATTCCCTGGAACCAATTCTGCTAGCTTCATGCTTGGAGATGCAGAGATGACAGTGGTAGATGCGGTGGAGAAGGGAAAAACAGAGTGCAGAGGACAGTTTCTGGTGCTTGACGTGAGGCAAGGGGAAGGTTCAGCCCAGCAGAGCCTGTTACCCCTGGAGCCTTTTTCTTTGGCAGCAGCTGCTGCAAGTGGGCAAGGGAGCTGCGAGAGTGAAGAAGGGGACGGTCCATCTAGCTGAGGAAAGAAGAAGCTCCCCGAGGCGCAGTTTGTTGTGCTCAGTTTCAAGGCTGCCTGGAGGAGGGGGGGACTTGAAGAACGCCTTCTTTCTGGACGCCTCCTCCTGGCTGTGCTCCAGCTGCATGCACTCTGCAGCACGGAAGGTTTAGGAACCTGCTGCTGGCCAGCTTGTGTCCAGGAGTGCAAGGGCTGCGCCTTCCTTTCTGAAGCAGCCAGAGCATTCTCCGCTGCAGCTGCTTGTGAAGCAGCTCTTGGCTGGACATTTGAAATTGGCTCCCCTGAGTACATGAGCCCGGTGCCCAGCTGCTTGGTTCTTCGCCTTCTGTGCTCTGGACAGAAGTGAAGCCCAGCCATGGCTTGGAGCTTTGCCGCTCTTCAGCGTGAACACTGCACGCAGCCACAGTGTGCTGTGCAGGGATTTTCCTTCAGCTCGACGGACAAGCATTTTCTTGCTGTTTCACCGAGTGCAAACTGTCCGTGTAGCTCTCGCTCAGCGAAATGCGTTTGGAGAGGAACACTTGCTGGAGTAGCTTTTCGCTGGGCAAGACTTTCAACACAGCACCACAATTCGGGCAAGGAGCAGCAGAAAGGAAGACCATCTTTTGGTCCTGGCACGTTCTTCTGGGCGAGACGCCTATCCGCCTCTTCGCTCCCTGCAAGGCTGTAAGCTTGGCGCTGGTACTTGCAAGTGAGAAGGCAGGTGCAGAGAGCACCGCCGTCTGCCGGCGCTGTGCAGGCTGGAAAGGAAAGAGGGCTACCACTAGGATGTGCTGCAAATACAGGTTTCCACGCGTCGAGGGTAAGCTCCGGCTAAGCTCGTTGACCTCAAACTGTTCTCTGTGCGAGACTTAGCTGAGAAGCTTTCCGTTAAGATTCAGGCTACCACGCAGACCGAATGTGCTGCTACCTAGCGCTGAGAGAGAAAGTGCAGAGGCCAGGCGTGTTTGGGCAGAGGCAGCAGCCTGGAGGCTTTCGCTGCCAGCACCGTGCTCTCTGGGCGAGAAGCAGACGACTGTTCGTCTCCAGCTAAACGAAAGCGCGACCTGCTACGAAGAGCATAAGAACGAAGGCAGAGCAGCAGGCTGCTGTGCGAATCGCCCAGGCTGCAAGAGGAAGCGTGCGTGGCACTCGCTTGTTTGCGGATTCACTTTAGCAGTCGGAAGCAGAAAGTTCAACCTGCGGCTACTTGTGCTGCTACCTATTTCTCTTCCAGTATTCCCTGGAACCAATTCTGCTAGCTTCATGCTTGGAGATGCAGAGGTGACAGTGGTAGATGCGGTGGAGAAGGGAAAAACAGAGTGCAGAGGACAGTTTCTGGTGCTTGACGTGAGGCAAGGGGAAGGTTCAGCCCAGCAGAGGCTGTTACCCCTGGAGCCTTTTTCTTTGGCAGCAGCTGCTGCAAGTGGGCAAGGGAGCTGCGAGAGTGAAGAAGGGGACGGTCCATCTAGCTGAGGAAAGAAGAAGCTCCCCGAGGCGCAGTTTGTTGCGCTCAGTTTCAAGGCTGCCTGGAGGAGGGGGGGACTTGAAGAACGCCTTCTTTCTGGACGCCTCCTCCTGGCTGTGCTCCAGCTGCATGCACTCTGCAGCACGGAAGGTTTAGGAACCTGCTGCTGGCCAGCTTGTGTCCAGGAGTGCAAGGGCTGCGCCTTCCTTTCTGAAGCAGCCAGAGCATTCTCAGCTGCATGTGCTTGTGAAGCAGCTCTTGGCTGGACATTTGAAATTGGCTCCCCTGAGTACATGAGCCCGGTGCCCAGCTGCTTGGTTCTTCGCCTTCTGTGCTCTGGACAGAAGTGAAGCCCAGCCATGGCTTGGAGCTTTGCCGCTCTTCAGCGTGAACACTGCACGCAGCCACAGTGTGCTGTGCAGGGATTTTCCTTCAGCTCGACGGACAAGCATTTTCTTGCTGTTTCACCGAGTGCAAACTGTCCGTGTAGCTCTCGCTCAGCGAAATGCGTTTGGAGAGAAACACTTGCTGGAGTAGCTTTTCGCTGGGCAAGACTTTCAACACAGCACCACAATTCGGGCAAGGAGCAGGAGAAAAGAAGACCATCTTTTGGTCCTGGCACGTTCTTCTGGGCGAGACGCCTATCCGCCTCTTCGCTCCCTGCAAGGCTGTAAGCTTGGCGCTGGTACTTGCAAGTGAGAAGGCAGGTGCAGAGAGCACCGCCGTCTGCCGGCGCTGTGCAGGCTGGAAAGGAAAGAGGGCTACCACTAGGATGTGCTGCAAATACAGGTTTGCACGCGTCGAGGGTAAGCTCCGGCTAAGCTCGTTGACCTCAAACTGTTCTCTGTGCGAGACTTAGCTGAGAAGCTTTCCGTTAAGATTCAGGCTACCACGCAGACCGAATGTGCTGCTACCTAGCGCTGAGAGAGAAAGTGCAGAGGCCAGGCGTGTTTGGGCAGAGGCAGCAGCCTGGAGGCTTTCGCTGCCAGCACCGTGCTCTCTGGGCGAGAAGCAGACGACTGTTCGTCTCCAGCTAAACGAAAGCGCGACCTGCTACGAAGAGCATAAGAACGAAGGCAGAGCAGCAGGCTGCTGTGCGAATCGCCCAGGCTGCAAGAGGAAGCGTGCGTGGCACTCGCTTGTTTGCGGATTCACTTTAGCAGTCGGAAGCAGAAAGTTCAACCTGCGCCTACTTGTGCTGCTACCTATTTCTCTTCCAGTATTCCCTGGAACCAATTCTGCTAGCTTCATGCTTGGAGATGCAGAGATGACAGTGGTAGATGCGGTGGAGAAGGGAAAAACAGAGTGCAGAGGACAGTTTCTGGTGCTTGACGTGAGGCAAGGGGAAGGTTCAGCCCAGCAGAGGCTGTTACCCCTGGAGCCTTTTTCTTTGGCAGCAGCTGCTGCAAGTGGGCAAGGGAGCTGCGAGAGTGAAGAAGGGGACGGTCCATCTAGCTGAGGAAAGAAGAAGCTCCCCGAGGCGCAGTTTGTTGCGCTCAGTTGCAAGGCTGCCTGGAGGAGGGGGGGACTTGAAGAACGCCTTCTTTCTGGACGCCTCCTCCTGGCTGTGCTCCAGCTGCATGCACTCTGCAGCACGGAAGGTTTAGGAACCTGCTGCTGGCCAGCTTGTGTCCAGGAGTGCAAGGGCTGCGCCTTCCTTTCTGAAGCAGCCAGAGCATTCTCAGCTGCATGTGCTTGTGAAGCAGCTCTTGGCTGGACATTTGAAATTGGCTCCCCTGAGTACATGAGCCCGGTGCCCAGCTGCTTGGTTCTTCGCCTTCTGTGCTCTGGACAGAAGTGAAGCCCAGCCATGGCTTGGAGCTTTGCCGCTCTTCAGCGTGAACACTGCACGCAGCCACAGTGTGCTGTGCAGGGATTTTCCTTCAGCTCGACGGACAAGCATTTTCTTGCTGTTTCACCGAGTGCAAACTGTCCGTGTAGCTCTCGCTCAGCGAAATGCGTTTGGAGAGAAACACTTGCTGGAGTAGCTTTTCGCTGGGCAAGACTTTCAACACAGCACCACAATTCGGGCAAGGAACAGGAGAAAAGAAGACCATCTTTTGGTCCTGGCACGTTCTTCTGGGCGAGACGCCTATCCGCCTCTTCGCTCCCTGCAAGGCTGTAAGCTTGGCGCTGGTACTTGCAAGTGAGAAGGCAGGTGCAGAGAGCACCGCCGTCTGCCGGCGCTGTGCAGGCTGGAAAGGAAAGAGGGCTACCACTAGGATGTGCTGCAAATACAGGTTTGCACGCGTCGAGGGTAAGCTCCGGCTAAGCTCGTTGACCTCAAACTGTTCTCTGTGCGAGACTTAGCTGAGAAGCTTTCCGTTAAGATTCAGGCTACCACGCAGACCGAATGTGCTGCTACCTAGCGCTGAGAGAGAAAGTGCAGAGGCCAGGCGTGTTTGGGCAGAGGCAGCAGCCTGGAGGCTTTCGCTGCCAGCACCGTGCTCTCTGGGCGAGAAGCAGACGACTGTTCGTCTCCAGCTAAACGAAAGCGCGACCTGCTACGAAGAGCATAAGAACGAAGGCAGAGCAGCAGGCTGCTGTGCGAATCGCCCAGGCTGCAAGAGGAAGCGTGCGTGGCACTCGCTTGTTTGCGGATTCACTTTAGCAGTCGGAAGCAGAAAGTTCAACCTGCGGCTACTTGTGCTGCTACCTATTTCTCTTCCAGTATTCCCTGGAACCAATTCTGCTAGCTTCATGCTTGGAGATGCAGAGATGACAGTGGTAGATGCGGTGGAGAAGGGAAAAACAGAGTGCAGAGGACAGTTTCTGGTGCTTGACGTGAGGCAAGGGGAAGGTTCAGCCCAGCAGAGGCTGTTACCCCTGGAGCCTTTTTCTTTGGCAGCAGCTGCTGCAAGTGGGCAAGGGAGCTGCGAGAGTGAAGAAGGGGACGGTCCATCTAGCTGAGGAAAGAAGAAGCTCCCCGAGGCGCAGTTTGTTGTGCTCAGTTTCAAGGCTGCCTGGAGGAGGGGGGGACTTGAAGAACGCCTTCTTTCTGGACGCCTCCTTCTGGCTGTGCTCCAGCTGCATGCACTCTGCAGCACGGAAGGTTTAGGAACCTGCTGCTGGCCAGCTTGTGTCCAGGAGTGCAAGGGCTGCGCCTTCCTTTCTGAAGCAGCCAGAGCATTCTCCGCTGCAGCTGCTTGTGAAGCAGCTCTTGGCTGGACATTTGAAATTGGCTCCCCTGAGTACATGAGCCCGGTGCCCAGCTGCTTGGTTCTTCGCCTTCTGTGCTCTGGACAGAAGTGAAGCCCAGCCATGGCTTGGAGCTTTGCCGCTCTTCAGCGTGAACACTGCACGCAGCCACAGTGTGCTGTGCAGGGATTTTCCTTCAGCTCGACGGACAAGCATTTTCTTGCTGTTTCACCGAGTGCAAACTGTCCGTGTAGCTCTCGCTCAGCGAAATGCGTTTGGAGAGGAACACTTGCTGGAGTAGCTTTTCGCTGGGCAAGACTTTCAACACAGCACCACAATTCGGGCAAGGAGCAGCAGAAAGGAAGACCATCTTTTGGTCCTGGCACCTTCTTCTGGGCGAGACGCCTATCCGCCTCTTCGCTCCCTGCAAGGCTGTAAGCTTGGCGCTGGTACTTGCAAGTGAGAAGGCAGGTGCAGAGAGCACCGCCGTCTGCCGGCGCTGTGCAGGCTGGAAAGGAAAGAGGGCTACCACTAGGATGTGCTGCAAATACAGGTTTGCACGCGTCGAGGGTAAGCTCCGGCTAAGCTCGTTGACCTCAAACTGTTCTCTGTGCGAGACTTAGCTGAGAAGCTTTCCGTTAAGATTCAGGCTACCACGCAGACCGAATGTGCTGCTACCTAGCGCTGAGAGAGAAAGTGCAGAGGCCAGGCGTGTTTGGGCAGAGGCAGCAGCCTGGAGGCTTTCGCTGCCAGCACCGTGCTCTCTGGGCGAGAAGCAGACGACTGTTCGTCTCCAGCTAAACGAAAGCGCGACCTGCTACGAAGAGCATAAGAACGAAGGCAGAGCAGCAGGCTGCTGTGCGAATCGCCCAGGCTGCAAGAGGAAGCGTGCGTGGCACTCGCTTGTTTGCGGATTCACTTTAGCAGTCGGAAGCAGAAAGTTCAACCTGCGGCTACTTGTGCTGCTACCTATTTCTCTTCCAGTATTCCCTGGAACCAATTCTGCTAGCTTCATGCTTGGAGATGCAGAGATGACAGTGGTAGATGCGGTGGAGAAGGGAAAAACAGAGTGCAGAGGACAGTTTCTGGTGCTTGACGTGAGGCAAGGGGAAGGTTCAGCCCAGCAGAGGCTGTTACCCCTGGAGCCTTTTTCTTTGGCAGCAGCTGCTGCAAGTGGGCAAGGGAGCTGCGAGAGTGAAGAAGGGGACGGTCCATCTAGCTGAGGAAAGAAGAAGCTCCCCGAGGCGCAGTTTGTTGCGCTCAGTTTCAAGGCTGCCTGGAGGAGGGGGGGACTTGAAGAACGCCTTCTTTCTGGACGCCTCCTCCTGGCTGTGCTCCAGCTGCATGCACTCTGCAGCACGGAAGGTTTAGGAACCTGCTGCTGGCCAGCTTGTGTCCAGGAGTGCAAGGGCTGCGCCTTCCTTTCTGAAGCAGCCAGAGCATTCTCAGCTGCATGTGCTTGTGAAGCAGCTCTTGGCTGGACATTTGAAATTGGCTCCCCTGAGTACATGAGCCCGGTGCCCAGCTGCTTGGTTCTTCGCCTTCTGTGCTCTGGACAGAAGTGAAGCCCAGCCATGGCTTGGAGCTTTGCCGCTCTTCAGCGTGAACACTGCACGCAGCCACAGTGTGCTGTGCAGGGATTTTCCTTCAGCTCGACGGACAAGCATTTTCTTGCTGTTTCACCGAGTGCAAACTGTCCGTGTAGCTCTCGCTCAGCGAAATGCGTTTGGAGAGAAACACTTGCTGGAGTAGCTTTTCGCTGGGCAAGACTTTCAACACAGCACCACAATTCGGGCAAGGAGCAGGAGAAAAGAAGACCATCTTTTGGTCCTGGCACGTTCTTCTGGGCGAGACGCCTATCCGCCTCTTCGCTCCCTGCAAGGCTGTAAGCTTGGCGCTGGTACTTGCAAGTGAGAAGGCAGGTGCAGAGAGCACCGCCGTCTGCCGGCGCTGTGCAGGCTGGAAAGGAAAGAGGGCTACCACTAGGATGTGCTGCAAATACAGGTTTGCACGCGTCGAGGGTAAGCTCCGGCTAAGCTCGTTGACCTCAAACTGTTCTCTGTGCGAGACTTAGCTGAGAAGCTTTCCGTTAAGATTCAGGCTACCACGCAGACCGAATGTGCTGCTACCTAGCGCTGAGAGAGAAAGTGCAGAGGCCAGGCGTGTTTGGGCAGAGGCAGCAGCCTGGAGGCTTTCGCTGCCAGCACCGTGCTCTCTGGGCGAGAAGCAGACGACTGTTCGTCTCCAGCTAAACGAAAGCGCGACCTGCTACGAAGAGCATAAGAACGAAGGCAGAGCAGCAGGCTGCTGTGCGAATCGCCCAGGCTGCAAGAGGAAGCGTGCGTGGCACTCGCTTGTTTGCGGATTCACTTTAGCAGTCGGAAGCAGAAAGTTCAACCTGCGGCTACTTGTGCTGCTACCTATTTCTCTTCCAGTATTCCCTGGAACCAATTCTGCTAGCTTCATGCTTGGAGATGCAGAGATGACAGTGGTAGATGCGGTGGAGAAGGGAAAAACAGAGTGCAGAGGACAGTTTCTGGTGCTTGACGTGAGGCAAGGGGAAGGTTCAGCCCAGCAGAGGCTGTTACCCCTGGAGCCTTTTTCTTTGGCAGCAGCTGCTGCAAGTGGGCAAGGGAGCTGCGAGAGTGAAGAAGGGGACGGTCCATCTAGCTGAGGAAAGAAGAAGCTCCCCGAGGCGCAGTTTGTTGCGCTCAGTTGCAAGGCTGCCTGGAGGAGGGGGGGACTTGAAGAACGCCTTCTTTCTGGACGCCTCCTTCTGGCTGTGCTCCAGCTGCATGCACTCTGCAGCACGGAAGGTTTAGGAACCTGCTGCTGGCCAGCTTGTGTCCAGGAGTGCAAGGGCTGCGCCTTCCTTTCTGAAGCAGCCAGAGCATTCTCAGCTGCATGTGCTTGTGAAGCAGCTCTTGGCTGGACATTTGAAATTGGCTCCCCTGAGTACATGAGCCCGGTGCCCAGCTGCTTGGTTCTTCGCCTTCTGTGCTCTGGACAGAAGTGAAGCCCAGCCATGGCTTGGAGCTTTGCCGCTCTTCAGCGTGAACACTGCACGCAGCCACAGTGTGCTGTGCAGGGATTTTCCTTCAGCTCGACGGACAAGCATTTTCTTGCTGTTTCACCGAGTGCAAACTGTCCGTGTAGCTCTCGCTCAGCGAAATGCGTTTGGAGAGAAACACTTGCTGGAGTAGCTTTTCGCTGGGCAAGACTTTCAACACAGCACCACAATTCGGGCAAGGAACAGGAGAAAAGAAGACCATCTTTTGGTCCTGGCACGTTCTTCTGGGCGAGACGCCTATCCGCCTCTTCGCTCCCTGCAAGGCTGTAAGCTTGGCGCTGGTACTTGCAAGTGAGAAGGCAGGTGCAGAGAGCACCGCCGTCTGCCGGCGCTGTGCAGGCTGGAAAGGAAAGAGGGCTACCACTAGGATGTGCTGCAAATACAGGTTTGCACGCGTCGAGGGTAAGCTCCGGCTAAGCTCGTTGACCTCAAACTGTTCTCTGTGCGAGACTTAGCTGAGAAGCTTTCCGTTAAGATTCAGGCTACCACGCAGACCGAATGTGCTGCTACCTAGCGCTGAGAGAGAAAGTGCAGAGGCCAGGCGTGTTTGGGCAGAGGCAGCAGCCTGGAGGCTTTCGCTGCCAGCACCGTGCTCTCTGGGCGAGAAGCAGACGACTGTTCGTCTCCAGCTAAACGAAAGCGCGACCTGCTACGAAGAGCATAAGAACGAAGGCAGAGCAGCAGGCTGCTGTGCGAATCGCCCAGGCTGCAAGAGGAAGCGTGCGTGGCACTCGCTTGTTTGCGGATTCACTTTAGCAGTCGGAAGCAGAAAGTTCAACCTGCGGCTACTTGTGCTGCTACCTATTTCTCTTCCAGTATTCCCTGGAACCAATTCTGCTAGCTTCATGCTTGGAGATGCAGAGATGACAGTGGTAGATGCGGTGGAGAAGGGAAAAACAGAGTGCAGAGGACAGTTTCTGGTGCTTGACGTGAGGCAAGGGGAAGGTTCAGCCCAGCAGAGGCTGTTACCCCTGGAGCCTTTTTCTTTGGCAGCAGCTGCTGCAAGTGGGCAAGGGAGCTGCGAGAGTGAAGAAGGGGACGGTCCATCTAGCTGAGGAAAGAAGAAGCTCCCCGAGGCGCAGTTTGTTGTGCTCAGTTTCAAGGCTGCCTGGAGGAGGGGGGGACTTGAAGAACGCCTTCTTTCTGGACGCCTCCTTCTGGCTGTGCTCCAGCTGCATGCACTCTGCAGCACGGAAGGTTTAGGAACCTGCTGCTGGCCAGCTTGTGTCCAGGAGTGCAAGGGCTGCGCCTTCCTTTCTGAAGCAGCCAGAGCATTCTCCGCTGCAGCTGCTTGTGAAGCAGCTCTTGGCTGGACATTTGAAATTGGCTCCCCTGAGTACATGAGCCCGGTGCCCAGCTGCTTGGTTCTTCGCCTTCTGTGCTCTGGACAGAAGTGAAGCCCAGCCATGGCTTGGAGCTTTGCCGCTCTTCAGCGTGAACACTGCACGCAGCCACAGTGTGCTGTGCAGGGATTTTCCTTCAGCTCGACGGACAAGCATTTTCTTGCTGTTTCACCGAGTGCAAACTGTCCGTGTAGCTCTCGCTCAGCGAAATGCGTTTGGAGAGGAACACTTGCTGGAGTAGCTTTTCGCTGGGCAAGACTTTCAACACAGCACCACAATTCGGGCAAGGAGCAGCAGAAAGGAAGACCATCTTTTGGTCCTGGCACCTTCTTCTGGGCGAGACGCCTATCCGCCTCTTCGCTCCCTGCAAGGCTGTAAGCTTGGCGCTGGTACTTGCAAGTGAGAAGGCAGGTGCAGAGAGCACCGCCGTCTGCCGGCGCTGTGCAGGCTGGAAAGGAAAGAGGGCTACCACTAGGATGTGCTGCAAATACAGGTTTGCACGCGTCGAGGGTAAGCTCCGGCTAAGCTCGTTGACCTCAAACTGTTCTCTGTGCGAGACTTAGCTGAGAAGCTTTCCGTTAAGATTCAGGCTACCACGCAGACCGAATGTGCTGCTACCTAGCGCTGAGAGAGAAAGTGCAGAGGCCAGGCGTGTTTGGGCAGAGGCAGCAGCCTGGAGGTTTTCGCTGCCAGCACCGTGCTCTCTGGGCGAGAAGCAGACGACTGTTCGTCTCCAGCTAAACGAAAGCGCGACCTGCTACGAAGAGCATAAGAACGAAGGCAGAGCAGCAGGCTGCTGTGCGAATCGCCCAGGCTGCAAGAGGAAGCGTGCGTGGCACTCGCTTGTTTGCGGATTCACTTTAGCAGTCGGAAGCAGAAAGTTCAACCTGCGGCTACTTGTGCTGCTACCTATTTCTCTTCCAGTATTCCCTGGAACCAATTCTGCTAGCTTCATGCTTGGAGATGCAGAGGTGACAGTGGTAGATGCGGTGGAGAAGGGAAAAACAGAGTGCAGAGGACAGTTTCTGGTGCTTGACGTGAGGCAAGGGGAAGGTTCAGCCCAGCAGAGGCTGTTACCCCTGGAGCCTTTTTCTTTGGCAGCAGCTGCTGCAAGTGGGCAAGGGAGCTGCGAGAGTGAAGAAGGGGACGGTCCATCTAGCTGAGGAAAGAAGAAGCTCCCCGAGGCGCAGTTTGTTGCGCTCAGTTTCAAGGCTGCCTGGAGGAGGGGGGGACTTGAAGAACGCCTTCTTTCTGGACGCCTCCTCCTGGCTGTGCTCCAGCTGCATGCACTCTGCAGCACGGAAGGTTTAGGAACCTGCTGCTGGCCAGCTTGTGTCCAGGAGTGCAAGGGCTGCGCCTTCCTTTCTGAAGCAGCCAGAGCATTCTCAGCTGCATGTGCTTGTGAAGCAGCTCTTGGCTGGACATTTGAAATTGGCTCCCCTGAGTACATGAGCCCGGTGCCCAGCTGCTTGGTTCTTCGCCTTCTGTGCTCTGGACAGAAGTGAAGCCCAGCCATGGCTTGGAGCTTTGCCGCTCTTCAGCGTGAACACTGCACGCAGCCACAGTGTGCTGTGCAGGGATTTTCCTTCAGCTCGACGGACAAGCATTTTCTTGCTGTTTCACCGAGTGCAAACTGTCCGTGTAGCTCTCGCTCAGCGAAATGCGTTTGGAGAGAAACACTTGCTGGAGTAGCTTTTCGCTGGGCAAGACTTTCAACACAGCACCACAATTCGGGCAAGGAGCAGGAGAAAAGAAGACCATCTTTTGGTCCTGGCACCTTCTTCTGGGCGAGACGCCTATCCGCCTCTTCGCTCCCTGCAAGGCTGTAAGCTTGGCGCTGGTACTTGCAAGTGAGAAGGCAGGTGCAGAGAGCACCGCCGTCTGCCGGCGCTGTGCAGGCTGGAAAGGAAAGAGGGCTACCACTAGGATGTGCTGCAAATACAGGTTTGCACGCGTCGAGGGTAAGCTCCGGCTAAGCTCGTTGACCTCAAACTGTTCTCTGTGCGAGACTTAGCTGAGAAGCTTTCCGTTAAGATTCAGGCTACCACGCAGACCGAATGTGCTGCTACCTAGCGCTGAGAGAGAAAGTGCAGAGGCCAGGCGTGTTTGGGCAGAGGCAGCAGCCTGGAGGCTTTCGCTGCCAGCACCGTGCTCTCTGGGCGAGAAGCAGACGACTGTTCGTCTCCAGCTAAACGAAAGCGCGACCTGCTACGAAGAGCATAAGAACGAAGGCAGAGCAGCAGGCTGCTGTGCGAATCGCCCAGGCTGCAAGAGGAAGCGTGCGTGGCACTCGCTTGTTTGCGGATTCACTTTAGCAGTCGGAAGCAGAAAGTTCAAGCTGCGGCTACTTGTGCTGCTACCTATTTCTCTTCCAGTATTCCCTGGAACCAATTCTGCTAGCTTCATGCTTGGAGATGCAGAGATGACAGTGGTAGATGCGGTGGAGAAGGGAAAAACAGAGTGCAGAGGACAGTTTCTGGTGCTTGACGTGAGGCAAGGGGAAGGTTCAGCCCAGCAGAGGCTGTTACCCCTGGAGCCTTTTTCTTTGGCAGCAGCTGCTGCAAGTGGGCAAGGGAGCTGCGAGAGTGAAGAAGGGGACGGTCCATCTAGCTGAGGAAAGAAGAAGCTCCCCGAGGCGCAGTTTGTTGCGCTCAGTTTCAAGGCTGCCTGGAGGAGGGGGGGACTTGAAGAACGCCTTCTTTCTGGACGCCTCCTTCTGGCTGTGCTCCAGCTGCATGCACTCTGCAGCACGGAAGGTTTAGGAACCTGCTGCTGGCCAGCTTGTGTCCAGGAGTGCAAGGGCTGCGCCTTCCTTTCTGAAGCAGCCAGAGCATTCTCCGCTGCAGCTGCTTGTGAAGCAGCTCTTGGCTGGACATTTGAAATTGGCTCCCCTGAGTACATGAGCCCGGTGCCCAGCTGCTTGGTTCTTCGCCTTCTGTGCTCTGGACAGAAGTGAAGCCCAGCCATGGCTTGGAGCTTTGCCGCTCTTCAGCGTGAACACTGCACGCAGCCACAGTGTGCTGTGCAGGGATTTTCCTTCAGCTCGACGGACAAGCATTTTCTTGCTGTTTCACCGAGTGCAAACTGTCCGTGTAGCTCTCGCTCAGCGAAATGCGTTTGGAGAGAACCACTTGCTGGAGTAGCTTTTCGCTGGGCAAGACTTTCAACACAGCACCACAATTCGGGCAAGGAGCAGCAGAAAGGAAGACCATCTTTTGGTCCTGGCACCTTCTTCTGGGCGAGACGCCTATCCGCCTCTTCGCTCCCTGCAAGGCTGTAAGCTTGGCGCTGGTACTTGCAAGTGAGAAGGCAAGTGCAGAGAGCACCGCCGTCTGCCGGCGCTGTGCAGGCTGGAAAGGAAAGAGGGCTACCACTAGGATGTGCTGCAAATACAGGTTTCCACGCGTCGAGGGTAAGCTCCGGCTAAGCTCGTTGACCTCAAACTGTTCTCTGTGCGAGACTTAGCTGAGAAGCTTTCCGTTAAGATTCAGGCTACCACGCAGACCGAATGTGCTGCTACCTAGCGCTGAGAGAGAAAGTGCAGAGGCCAGGCGTGTTTGGGCAGAGGCAGCAGCCTGGAGGCTTTCGCTGCCAGCACCGTGCTCTCTGGGCGAGAAGCAGACGACTGTTCGTCTCCAGCTAAACGAAAGCGCGACCTGCTACGAAGAGCATAAGAACGAAGGCAGAGCAGCAGGCTGCTGTGCGAATCGCCCAGGCTGCAAGAGGAAGCGTGCGTGGCACTCGCTTGTTTGCGGATTCACTTTAGCAGTCGGAAGCAGAAAGTTCAACCTGCGGCTACTTGTGCTGCTACCTATTTCTCTTCCAGTATTCCCTGGAACCAATTCTGCTAGCTTCATGCTTGGAGATGCAGAGATGACAGTGGTAGATGCGGTGGAGAAGGGAAAAACAGAGTGCAGAGGACAGTTTCTGGTGCTTGACGTGAGGCAAGGGGAAGGTTCAGCCCAGCAGAGGCTGTTACCCCTGGAGCCTTTTTCTTTGGCAG
Organism: Corvus hawaiiensis; assembly: GCF_020740725.1. NCBI lineage: Eukaryota > Metazoa > Chordata > Aves > Passeriformes > Corvidae > Corvus > Corvus hawaiiensis. The sequence goes on from NC_063216.1 coordinate 10,385,048, forward strand.
CAGCTGCTGCAAGTGGGCAAGGGAGCTGCGAGAGTGAAGAAGGGGACGGTCCATCTAGCTGAGGAAAGAAGAAGCTCCCCGAGGCGCAGTTTGTTGTGCTCAGTTGCAAGGCTGCCTGGAGGAGGGGGGGACTTGAAGAACGCCTTCTTTCTGGACGCCTCCTCCTGGCTGTGCTCCAGCTGCATGCACTCTGCAGCACGGAAGGTTTAGGAACCTGCTGCTGGCCAGCTTGTGTCCAGGAGTGCAAGGGCTGCGCCTTCCTTTCTGAAGCAGCCAGAGCATTCTCAGCTGCATGTGCTTGTGAAGCAGCTCTTGGCTGGACATTTGAAATTGGCTCCCCTGAGTACATGAGCCCGGTGCCCAGCTGCTTGGTTCTTCGCCTTCTGTGCTCTGGACAGAAGTGAAGCCCAGCCATGGCTTGGAGCTTTGCCGCTCTTCAGCGTGAACACTGCACGCAGCCACAGTGTGCTGTGCAGGGATTTTCCTTCAGCTCGACGGACAAGCATTTTCTTGCTGTTTCACCGAGTGCAAACTGTCCGTGTAGCTCTCGCTCAGCGAAATGCGTTTGGAGAGAAACACTTGCTGGAGTAGCTTTTCGCTGGGCAAGACTTTCAACACAGCACCACAATTCGGGCAAGGAACAGGAGAAAAGAAGACCATCTTTTGGTCCTGGCACGTTCTTCTGGGCGAGACGCCTATCCGCCTCTTCGCTCCCTGCAAGGCTGTAAGCTTGGCGCTGGTACTTGCAAGTGAGAAGGCAGGTGCAGAGAGCACCGCCGTCTGCCGGCGCTGTGCAGGCTGGAAAGGAAAGAGGGCTACCACTAGGATGTGCTGCAAATACAGGTTTGCACGCGTCGAGGGTAAGCTCCGGCTAAGCTCGTTGACCTCAAACTGTTCTCTGTGCGAGACTTAGCTGAGAAGCTTTCCGTTAAGATTCAGGCTACCACGCAGACCGAATGTGCTGCTACCTAGCGCTGAGAGAGAAAGTGCAGAGGCCAGGCGTGTTTGGGCAGAGGCAGCAGCCTGGAGGCTTTCGCTGCCAGCACCGTGCTCTCTGGGCGAGAAGCAGACGACTGTTCGTCTCCAGCTAAACGAAAGCGCGACCTGCTACGAAGAGCATAAGAACGAAGGCAGAGCAGCAGGCTGCTGTGCGAATCGCCCAGGCTGCAAGAGGAAGCGTGCGTGGCACTCGCTTGTTTGCGGATTCACTTTAGCAGTCGGAAGCAGAAAGTTCAACCTGCGGCTACTTGTGCTGCTACCTATTTCTCTTCCAGTATTCCCTGGAACCAATTCTGCTAGCTTCATGCTTGGAGATGCAGAGATGACAGTGGTAGATGCGGTGGAGAAGGGAAAAACAGAGTGCAGAGGACAGTTTCTGGTGCTTGACGTGAGGCAAGGGGAAGGTTCAGCCCAGCAGAGGCTGTTACCCCTGGAGCCTTTTTCTTTGGCAGCAGCTGCTGCAAGTGGGCAAGGGAGCTGCGAGAGTGAAGAAGGGGACGGTCCATCTAGCTGAGGAAAGAAGAAGCTCCCCGAGGCGCAGTTTGTTGTGCTCAGTTTCAAGGCTGCCTGGAGGAGGGGGGGACTTGAAGAACGCCTTCTTTCTGGACGCCTCCTTCTGGCTGTGCTCCAGCTGCATGCACTCTGCAGCACGGAAGGTTTAGGAACGTGCTGCTGGCCAGCTTGTGTCCAGGAGTGCAAGGGCTGCGCCTTCCTTTCTGAAGCAGCCAGAGCATTCTCCGCTGCAGCTGCTTGTGAAGCAGCTCTTGGCTGGACATTTGAAATTGGCTCCCCTGAGTACATGAGCCCGGTGCCCAGCTGCTTGGTTCTTCGCCTTCTGTGCTCTGGACAGAAGTGAAGCCCAGCCATGGCTTGGAGCTTTGCCGCTCTTCAGCGTGAACACTGCACGCAGCCACAGTGTGCTGTGCAGGGATTTTCCTTCAGCTCGACGGACAAGCATTTTCTTGCTGTTTCACCGAGTGCAAACTGTCCGTGTAGCTCTCGCTCAGCGAAATGCGTTTGGAGAGGAACACTTGCTGGAGTAGCTTTTCGCTGGGCAAGACTTTCAACACAGCACCACAATTCGGGCAAGGAGCAGCAGAAAGGAAGACCATCTTTTGGTCCTGGCACCTTCTTCTGGGCGAGACGCCTATCCGCCTCTTCGCTCCCTGCAAGGCTGTAAGCTTGGCGCTGGTACTTGCAAGTGAGAAGGCAGGTGCAGAGAGCACCGCCGTCTGCCGGCGCTGTGCAGGCTGGAAAGGAAAGAGGGCTACCACTAGGATGTGCTGCAAATACAGGTTTGCACGCGTCGAGGGTAAGCTCCGGCTAAGCTCGTTGACCTCAAACTGTTCTCTGTGCGAGACTTAGCTGAGAAGCTTTCCGTTAAGATTCAGGCTACCACGCAGACCGAATGTGCTGCTACCTAGCGCTGAGAGAGAAAGTGCAGAGGCCAGGCGTGTTTGGGCAGAGGCAGCAGCCTGGAGGCTTTCGCTGCCAGCACCGTGCTCTCTGGGCGAGAAGCAGACGACTGTTCGTCTCCAGCTAAACGAAAGCGCGACCTGCTACGAAGAGCATAAGAACGAAGGCAGAGCAGCAGGCTGCTGTGCGAATCGCCCAGGCTGCAAGAGGAAGCGTGCGTGGCACTCGCTTGTTTGCGGATTCACTTTAGCAGTCGGAAGCAGAAAGTTCAACCTGCGGCTACTTGTGCTGCTACCTATTTCTCTTCCAGTATTCCCTGGAACCAATTCTGCTAGCTTCATGCTTGGAGATGCAGAGGTGACAGTGGTAGATGCGGTGGAGAAGGGAAAAACAGAGTGCAGAGGACAGTTTCTGGTGCTTGACGTGAGGCAAGGGGAAGGTTCAGCCCAGCAGAGGCTGTTACCCCTGGAGCCTTTTTCTTTGGCAGCAGCTGCTGCAAGTGGGCAAGGGAGCTGCGAGAGTGAAGAAGGGGACGGTCCATCTAGCTGAGGAAAGAAGAAGCTCCCCGAGGCGCAGTTTGTTGCGCTCAGTTTCAAGGCTGCCTGGAGGAGGGGGGGACTTGAAGAACGCCTTCTTTCTGGACGCCTCCTCCTGGCTGTGCTCCAGCTGCATGCACTCTGCAGCACGGAAGGTTTAGGAACCTGCTGCTGGCCAGCTTGTGTCCAGGAGTGCAAGGGCTGCGCCTTCCTTTCTGAAGCAGCCAGAGCATTCTCAGCTGCATGTGCTTGTGAAGCAGCTCTTGGCTGGACATTTGAAATTGGCTCCCCTGAGTACATGAGCCCGGTGCCCAGCTGCTTGGTTCTTCGCCTTCTGTGCTCTGGACAGAAGTGAAGCCCAGCCATGGCTTGGAGCTTTGCCGCTCTTCAGCGTGAACACTGCACGCAGCCACAGTGTGCTGTGCAGGGATTTTCCTTCAGCTCGACGGACAAGCATTTTCTTGCTGTTTCACCGAGTGCAAAATGTCCGTGTAGCTCTCGCTCAGCGAAATGCGTTTGGAGAGAAACACTTGCTGGAGTAGCTTTTCGCTGGGCAAGACTTTCAACACAGCACCACAATTCGGGCAAGGAGCAGGAGAAAAGAAGACCATCTTTTGGTCCTGGCACCTTCTTCTGGGCGAGACGCCTATCCGCCTCTTCGCTCCCTGCAAGGCTGTAAGCTTGGCGCTGGTACTTGCAAGTGAGAAGGCAGGTGCAGAGAGCACCGCCGTCTGCCGGCGCTGTGCAGGCTGGAAAGGAAAGAGGGCTACCACTAGGATGTGCTGCAAATACAGGTTTGCACGCGTCGAGGGTAAGCTCCGGCTAAGCTCGTTGACCTCAAACTGTTCTCTGTGCGAGACTTAGCTGAGAAGCTTTCCGTTAAGATTCAGGCTACCACGCAGACCGAATGTGCTGCTACCTAGCGCTGAGAGAGAAAGTGCAGAGGCCAGGCGTGTTTGGGCAGAGGCAGCAGCCTGGAGGCTTTCGCTGCCAGCACCGTGCTCTCTGGGCGAGAAGCAGACGACTGTTCGTCTCCAGCTAAACGAAAGCGCGACCTGCTACGAAGAGCATAAGAACGAAGGCAGAGCAGCAGGCTGCTGTGCGAATCGCCCAGGCTGCAAGAGGAAGCGTGCGTGGCACTCGCTTGTTTGCGGATTCACTTTAGCAGTCGGAAGCAGAAAGTTCAACCTGCGGCTACTTGTGCTGCTACCTATTTCTCTTCCAGTATTCCCTGGAACCAATTCTGCTAGCTTCATGCTTGGAGATGCAGAGATGACAGTGGTAGATGCGGTGGAGAAGGGAAAAACAGAGTGCAGAGGACAGTTTCTGGTGCTTGACGTGAGGCAAGGGGAAGGTTCAGCCCAGCAGAGGCTGTTACCCCTGGAGCCTTTTTCTTTGGCAGCAGCTGCTGCAAGTGGGCAAGGGAGCTGCGAGAGTGAAGAAGGGGACGGTCCATCTAGCTGAGGAAAGAAGAAGCTCCCCGAGGCGCAGTTTGTTGCGCTCAGTTTCAAGGCTGCCTGGAGGAGGGGGGGACTTGAAGAACGCCTTCTTTCTGGACGCCTCCTCCTGGCTGTGCTCCAGCTGCATGCACTCTGCAGCACGGAAGGTTTAGGAACCTGCTGCTGGCCAGCTTGTGTCCAGGAGTGCAAGGGCTGCGCCTTCCTTTCTGAAGCAGCCAGAGCATTCTCAGCTGCATGTGCTTGTGAAGCAGCTCTTGGCTGGACATTTGAAATTGGCTCCCCTGAGTACATGAGCCCGGTGCCCAGCTGCTTGGTTCTTCGCCTTCTGTGCTCTGGACAGAAGTGAAGCCCAGCCATGGCTTGGAGCTTTGCCGCTCTTCAGCGTGAACACTGCACGCAGCCACAGTGTGCTGTGCAGGGATTTTCCTTCAGCTCGACGGACAAGCATTTTCTTGCTGTTTCACCGAGTGCAAACTGTCCGTGTAGCTCTCGCTCAGCGAAATGCGTTTGGAGAGAACCACTTGCTGGAGTAGCTTTTCGCTGGGCAAGACTTTCAACACAGCACCACAATTCGGGCAAGGAGCAGCAGAAAGGAAGACCATCTTTTGGTCCTGGCACCTTCTTCTGGGCGAGACGCCTATCCGCCTCTTCGCTCCCTGCAAGGCTGTAAGCTTGGCGCTGGTACTTGCAAGTGAGAAGGCAGGTGCAGAGAGCACCGCCGTCTGCCGGCGTTGTGCAGGCTGGAAAGGAAAGAGGGCTACCACTAGGATGTGCTGCAAATACAGGTTTGCACGCGTCGAGGGTAAGCTCCGGCTAAGCTCGTTGACCTCAAACTGTTCTCTGTGCGAGACTTAGCTGAGAAGCTTTCCGTTAAGATTCAGGCTACCACGCAGACCGAATGTGCTGCTACCTAGCGCTGAGAGAGAAAGTGCAGAGGCCAGGCGTGTTTGGGCAGAGGCAGCAGCCTGGAGGCTTTCGCTGCCAGCACCGTGCTCTCTGGGCGAGAAGCAGACGACTGTTCGTCTCCAGCTAAACGAAAGCGCGACCTGCTACGAAGAGCATAAGAACGAAGGCAGAGCAGCAGGCTGCTGTGCGAATCGCCCAGGCTGCAAGAGGAAGCGTGCGTGGCACTCGCTTGTTTGCGGATTCACTTTAGCAGTCGGAAGCAGAAAGTTCAACCTGCGGCTACTTGTGCTGCTACCTATTTCTCTTCCAGTATTCCCTGGAACCAATTCTGCTAGCTTCATGCTTGGCGATGCAGAGATGACAGTGGTAGATGCGGTGGAGAAGGGAAAAACAGAGTGCAGAGGACAGTTTCTGGTGCTTGACGTGAGGCAAGGGGAAGGTTCAGCCCAGCAGAGGCTGTTACCCCTGGAGCCTTTTTCTTTGGCAGCAGCTGCTGCAAGTGGGCAAGGGAGCTGCGAGAGTGAAGAAGGGGACGGTCCATCTAGCTGAGGAAAGAAGAAGCTCCCCGAGGCGCAGTTTGTTGCGCTCAGTTTCAAGGCTGCCTGGAGGAGGGGGGGACTTGAAGAACGCCTTCTTTCTGGACGCCTCCTCCTGGCTGTGCTCCAGCTGCATGCACTCTGCAGCACGGAAGGTTTAGGAACCTGCTGCTGGCCAGCTTGTGTCCAGGAGTGCAAGGGCTGCGCCTTCCTTTCTGAAGCAGCCAGAGCATTCTCAGCTGCATGTGCTTGTGAAGCAGCTCTTGGCTGGACATTTGAAATTGGCTCCCCTGAGTACATGAGCCCGGTGCCCAGCTGCTTGGTTCTTCGCCTTCTGTGCTCTGGACAGAAGTGAAGCCCAGCCATGGCTTGGAGCTTTGCCGCTCTTCAGCGTGAACACTGCACGCAGCCACAGTGTGCTGTGCAGGGATTTTCCTTCAGCTCGACGGACAAGCATTTTCTTGCTGTTTCACCCAGTGCAAACTGTCCGTGTAGCTCTCGCTCAGCGAAATGCGTTTGGAGAGAAACACTTGCTGGAGTAGCTTTTCGCTGGGCAAGACTTTCAACACAGCACCACAATTCGGGCAAGGAGCAGCAGAAAGGAAGACCATCTTTTGGTCCTGGCACCTTCTTCTGGGCGAGACGCCTATCCGCCTCTTCGCTCCCTGCAAGGCTGTAAGCTTGGCGCTGGTACTTGCAAGGGAGAAGGCAGGTGCAGAGAGCACCGCCGTCTGCCGGCGTTGTGCAGGCTGGAAAGGAAAGAGGGCTACCACTAGGATGTGCTGCAAATACAGGTTTGCACGCGTCGAGGGTAAGCTCCGGCTAAGCTCGTTGACCTCAAACTGTTCTCTGTGCGAGACTTAGCTGAGAAGCTTTCCGTTAAGATTCAGGCTACCACGCAGACCGAATGTGCTGCTACCTAGCGCTGAGAGAGAAAGTGCAGAGGCCAGGCGTGTTTGGGCAGAGGCAGCAGCCTGGAGGCTTTCGCTGCCAGCACCGTGCTCTCTGGGCGAGAAGCAGACGACTGTTCGTCTCCAGCTAAACGAAAGCGCGACCTGCTACGAAGAGCATAAGAACGAAGGCAGAGCAGCAGGCTGCTGTGCGAATCGCCCAGGCTGCAAGAGGAAGCGTGCGTGGCACTCGCTTGTTTGCGGATTCACTTTAGCAGTCGGAAGCAGAAAGTTCAACCTGCGGCTACTTGTGCTGCTACCTATTTCTCTTCCAGTATTCCCTGGAACCAATTCTGCTAGCTTCATGCTTGGCGATGCAGAGATGACAGTGGTAGATGCGGTGGAGAAGGGAAAAACAGAGTGCAGAGGACAGTTTCTGGTGCTTGACGTGAGGCAAGGGGAAGGTTCAGCCCAGCAGAGGCTGTTACCCCTGGAGCCTTTTTCTTTGGCAGCAGCTGCTGCAAGTGGGCAAGGGAGCTGCGAGAGTGAAGAAGGGGACGGTCCATCTAGCTGAGGAAAGAAGAAGCTCCCCGAGGCGCAGTTTGTTGTGCTCAGTTTCAAGGCTGCCTGGAGGAGGGGGGGACTTGAAGAACGCCTTCTTTCTGGACGCCTCCTCCTGGCTGTGCTCCAGCTGCATGCACTCTGCAGCACGGAAGGTTTAGGAACCTGCTGCTGGCCAGCTTGTGTCCAGGAGTGCAAGGGCTGCGCCTTCCTTTCTGAAGCAGCCAGAGCATTCTCAGCTGCATGTGCTTGTGAAGCAGCTCTTGGCTGGACATTTGAAATTGGCTCCCCTGAGTACATGAGCCCGGTGCCCAGCTGCTTGGTTCTTCGCCTTCTGTGCTCTGGACAGAAGTGAAGCCCAGCCATGGCTTGGAGCTTTGCCGCTCTTCAGCGTGAACACTGCACGCAGCCACAGTGTGCTGTGCAGGGATTTTCCTTCAGCTCGACGGACAAGCATTTTCTTGCTGTTTCACCGAGTGCAAACTGTCCGTGTAGCTCTCGCTCAGCGAAATGCGTTTGGAGAGAACCACTTGCTGGAGTAGCTTTTCGCTGGGCAAGACTTTCAACACAGCACCACAATTCGGGCAAGGAGCAGCAGAAAGGAAGACCATCTTTTGGTCCTGGCACCTTCTTCTGGGCGAGACGCCTATCCGCCTCTTCGCTCCCTGCAAGGCTGTAAGCTTGGCGCTGGTACTTGCAAGGGAGAAGGCAGGTGCAGAGAGCACCGCCGTCTGCCGGCGCTGTGCAGGCTGGAAAGGAAAGAGGGCTACCACTAGGATGTGCTGCAAATACAGGTTTGCACGCGTCGAGGGTAAGCTCCGGCTAAGCTCGTTGACCTCAAACTGTTCTCTGTGCGAGACTTAGCTGAGAAGCTTTCCGTTAAGATTCAGGCTACCACGCAGACCGAATGTGCTGCTACCTAGCGCTGAGAGAGAAAGTGCAGAGGCCAGGCGTGTTTGGGCAGAGGCAGCAGCCTGGAGGCTTTCGCTGCCAGCACCGTGCTCTCTGGGCGAGAAGCAGACGACTGTTCGTCTCCAGCTAAACGAAAGCGCGACCTGCTACGAAGAGCATAAGAACGAAGGCAGAGCAGCAGGCTGCTGTGCGAATCGCCCAGGCTGCAAGAGGAAGCGTGCGTGGCACTCGCTTGTTTGCGGATTCACTTTAGCAGTCGGAAGCAGAAAGTTCAACCTGCGGCTACTTGTGCTGCTACCTATTTCTCTTCCAGTATTCCCTGGAACCAATTCTGCTAGCTTCATGCTTGGAGATGCAGAGATGACAGTGGTAGATGCGGTGGAGAAGGGAAAAACAGAGTGCAGAGGACAGTTTCTGGTGCTTGACGTGAGGCAAGGGGAAGGTTCAGCCCAGCAGAGGCTGTTACCCCTGGAGCCTTTTTCTTTGGCAGCAGCTGCTGCAAGTGGGCAAGGGAGCTGCGAGAGTGAAGAAGGGGACGGTCCATCTAGCTGAGGAAAGAAGAAGCTCCCCGAGGCGCAGTTTGTTGCGCTCAGTTTCAAGGCTGCCTGGAGGAGGGGGGGACTTGAAGAACGCCTTCTTTCTGGACGCCTCCTCCTGGCTGTGCTCCAGCTGCATGCACTCTGCAGCACGGAAGGTTTAGGAACCTGCTGCTGGCCAGCTTGTGTCCAGGAGTGCAAGGGCTGCGCCTTCCTTTCTGAAGCAGCCAGAGCATTCTCAGCTGCATGTGCTTGTGAAGCAGCTCTTGGCTGGACATTTGAAATTGGCTCCCCTGAGTACATGAGCCCGGTGCCCAGCTGCTTGGTTCTTCGCCTTCTGTGCTCTGGACAGAAGTGAAGCCCAGCCATGGCTTGGAGCTTTGCCGCTCTTCAGCGTGAACACTGCACGCAGCCACAGTGTGCTGTGCAGGGATTTTCCTTCAGCTCGACGGACAAGCATTTTCTTGCTGTTTCACCGAGTGCAAACTGTCCGTGTAGCTCTCGCTCAGCGAAATGCGTTTGGAGAGAACCACTTGCTGGAGTAGCTTTTCGCTGGGCAAGACTTTCAACACAGCACCACAATTCGGGCAAGGAGCAGCAGAAAGGAAGACCATCTTTTGGTCCTGGCACCTTCTTCTGGGCGAGACGCCTATCCGCCTCTTCGCTCCCTGCAAGGCTGTAAGCTTGGCGCTGGTACTTGCAAGGGAGAAGGCAGGTGCAGAGAGCACCGCCGTCTGCCGGCGTTGTGCAGGCTGGAAAGGAAAGAGGGCTACCACTAGGATGTGCTGCAAATACAGGTTTGCACGCGTCGAGGGTAAGCTCCGGCTAAGCTCGTTGACCTCAAACTGTTCTCTGTGCGAGACTTAGCTGAGAAGCTTTCCGTTAAGATTCAGGCTACCACGCAGACCGAATGTGCTGCTACCTAGCGCTGAGAGAGAAAGTGCAGAGGCCAGGCGTGTTTGGGCAGAGGCAGCAGCCTGGAGGCTTTCGCTGCCAGCACCGTGCTCTCTGGGCGAGAAGCAGACGACTGTTCGTCTCCAGCTAAACGAAAGCGCGACCTGCTACGAAGAGCATAAGAACGAAGGCAGAGCAGCAGGCTGCTGTGCGAATCGCCCAGGCTGCAAGAGGAAGCGTGCGTGGCACTCGCTTGTTTGCGGATTCACTTTAGCAGTCGGAAGCAGAAAGTTCAACCTGCGGCTACTTGTGCTGCTACCTATTTCTCTTCCAGTATTCCCTGGAACCAATTCTGCTAGCTTCATGCTTGGAGATGCAGAGATGACAGTGGTAGATGCGGTGGAGAAGGGAAAAACAGAGTGCAGAGGACAGTTTCTGGTGCTTGACGTGAGGCAAGGAGAAGGTTCAGCCCAGCAGAGGCTGTTACCCCTGGAGCCTTTTTCTTTGGCAGCAGCTGCTGCAAGTGGGCAAGGGAGCTGCGAGAGTGAAGAAGGGGACGGTCCATCTAGCTGAGGAAAGAAGAAGCTCCCCGAGGCGCAGTTTGTTGCGCTCAGTTTCAAGGCTGCCTGGAGGAGGGGGGGACTTGAAGAACGCCTTCTTTCTGGACGCCTCCTCCTGGCTGTGCTCCAGCTGCATGCACTCTGCAGCACGGAAGGTTTAGGAACCTGCTGCTGGCCAGCTTGTGTCCAGGAGTGCAAGGGCTGCGCCTTCCTTTCTGAAGCAGCCAGAGCATTCTCAGCTGCATGTGCTTGTGAAGCAGCTCTTGGCTGGACATTTGAAATTGGCTCCCCTGAGTACATGAGCCCGGTGCCCAGCTGCTTGGTTCTTCGCCTTCTGTGCTCTGGACAGAAGTGAAGCCCAGCCATGGCTTGGAGCTTTGCCGCTCTTCAGCGTGAACACTGCACGCAGCCACAGTGTGCTGTGCAGGGATTTTCCTTCAGCTCGACGGACAAGCATTTTCTTGCTGTTTCACCGAGTGCAAACTGTCCGTGTAGCTCTCGCTCAGCGAAATGCGTTTGGAGAGAAACACTTGCTGGAGTAGCTTTTCGCTGGGCAAGACTTTCAACACAGCACCACAATTCGGGCAAGGAGCAGCAGAAAGGAAGACCATCTTTTGGTCCTGGCACGTTCTTCTGGGCGAGACGCCTATCCGCCTCTTCGCTCCCTGCAAGGCTGTAAGCTTGGCGCTGGTACTTGCAAGTGAGAAGGCAGGTGCAGAGAGCACCGCCGTCTGCCGGCGTTGTGCAGGCTGGAAAGGAAAGAGGGCTACCACTAGGATGTGCTGCAAATACAGGTTTGCACGCGTCGAGGGTAAGCTCCGGCTAAGCTCGTTGACCTCAAACTGTTCTCTGTGCGAGACTTAGCTGAGAAGCTTTCCGTTAAGATTCAGGCTACCACGCAGACCGAATGTGCTGCTACCTAGCGCTGAGAGAGAAAGTGCAGAGGCCAGGCGTGTTTGGGCAGAGGCAGCAGCCTGGAGGCTTTCGCTGCCAGCACCGTGCTCTCTGGGCGAGAAGCAGACGACTGTTCGTCTCCAGCTAAACGAAAGCGCGACCTGCTACGAAGAGCATAAGAACGAAGGCAGAGCAGCAGGCTGCTGTGCGAATCGCCCAGGCTGCAAGAGGAAGCGTGCGTGGCACTCGCTTGTTTGCGGATTCACTTTAGCAGTCGGAAGCAGAAAGTTCAACCTGCGGCTACTTGTGCTGCTACCTATTTCTCTTCCAGTATTCCCTGGAACCAATTCTGCTAGCTTCATGCTTGGCGATGCAGAGATGACAGTGGTAGATGCGGTGGAGAAGGGAAAAACAGAGTGCAGAGGACAGTTTCTGGTGCTTGACGTGAGGCAAGGGGAAGGTTCAGCCCAGCAGAGGCTGTTACCCCTGGAGCCTTTTTCTTTGGCAGCAGCTGCTGCAAGTGGGCAAGGGAGCTGCGAGAGTGAAGAAGGGGACGGTCCATCTAGCTGAGGAAAGAAGAAGCTCCCCGAGGCGCAGTTTGTTGCGCTCAGTTTCAAGGCTGCCTGGAGGAGGGGGGGACTTGAAGAACGCCTTCTTTCTGGACGCCTCCTCCTGGCTGTGCTCCAGCTGCATGCACTCTGCAGCACGGAAGGTTTAGGAACCTGCTGCTGGCCAGCTTGTGTCCAGGAGTGCAAGGGCTGCGCCTTCCTTTCTGAAGCAGCCAGAGCATTCTCAGCTGCATGTGCTTGTGAAGCAGCTCTTGGCTGGACATTTGAAATTGGCTCCCCTGAGTACATGAGCCCGGTGCCCAGCTGCTTGGTTCTTCGCCTTCTGTGCTCTGGACAGAAGTGAAGCCCAGCCATGGCTTGGAGCTTTGCCGCTCTTCAGCGTGAACACTGCACGCAGCCACAGTGTGCTGTGCAGGGATTTTCCTTCAGCTCGACGGACAAGCATTTTCTTGCTGTTTCACCCAGTGCAAACTGTCCGTGTAGCTCTCGCTCAGCGAAATGCGTTTGGAGAGAACCACTTGCTGGAGTAGCTTTTCGCTGGGCAAGACTTTCAACACAGCACCACAATTCGGGCAAGGAGCAGCAGAAAGGAAGACCATCTTTTGGTCCTGGCACCTTCTTCTGGGCGAGACGCCTATCCGCCTCTTCGCTCCCTGCAAGGCTGTAAGCTTGGCGCTGGTACTTGCAAGGGAGAAGGCAGGTGCAGAGAGCACCGCCGTCTGCCGGCGCTGTGCAGGCTGGAAAGGAAAGAGGGCTACCACTAGGATGTGCTGCAAATACAGGTTTGCACGCGTCGAGGGTAAGCTCCGGCTAAGCTCGTTGACCTCAAACTGTTCTCTGTGCGAGACTTAGCTGAGAAGCTTTCCGTTAAGATTCAGGCTACCACGCAGACCGAATGTGCTGCTACCTAGCGCTGAGAGAGAAAGTGCAGAGGCCAGGCGTGTTTGGGCAGAGGCAGCAGCCTGGAGGCTTTCGCTGCCAGCACCGTGCTCTCTGGGCGAGAAGCAGACGACTGTTCGTCTCCAGCTAAACGAAAGCGCGACCTGCTACGAAGAGCATAAGAACGAAGGCAGAGCAGCAGGCTGCTGTGCGAATCGCCCAGGCTGCAAGAGGAAGCGTGCGTGGCACTCGCTTGTTTGCGGATTCACTTTAGCAGTCGGAAGCAGAAAGTTCAACCTGCGGCTACTTGTGCTGCTACCTATTTCTCTTCCAGTATTCCCTGGAACCAATTCTGCTAGCTTCATGCTTGGAGATGCAGAGATGACAGTGGTAGATGCGGTGGAGAAGGGAAAAACAGAGTGCAGAGGACAGTTTCTGGTGCTTGACGTGAGGCAAGGGGAAGGTTCAGCCCAGCAGAGGCTGTTACCCCTGGAGCCTTTTTCTTTGGCAGCAGCTGCTGCAAGTGGGCAAGGGAGCTGCGAGAGTGAAGAAGGGGACGGTCCATCTAGCTGAGGAAAGAAGAAGCTCCCCGAGGCGCAGTTTGTTGCGCTCAGTTTCAAGGCTGCCTGGAGGAGGGGGGGACTTGAAGAACGCCTTCTTTCTGGACGCCTCCTCCTGGCTGTGCTCCAGCTGCATGCACTCTGCAGCACGGAAGGTTTAGGAACCTGCTGCTGGCCAGCTTGTGTCCAGGAGTGCAAGGGCTGCGCCTTCCTTTCTGAAGCAGCCAGAGCATTCTCAGCTGCATGTGCTTGTGAAGCAGCTCTTGGCTGGACATTTGAAATTGGCTCCCCTGAGTACATGAGCCCGGTGCCCAGCTGCTTGGTTCTTCGCCTTCTGTGCTCTGGACAGAAGTGAAGCCCAGCCATGGCTTGGAGCTTTGCCGCTCTTCAGCGTGAACACTGCACGCAGCCACAGTGTGCTGTGCAGGGATTTTCCTTCAGCTCGACGGACAAGCATTTTCTTGCTGTTTCACCGAGTGCAAACTGTCCGTGTAGCTCTCGCTCAGCGAAATGCGTTTGGAGAGAAACACTTGCTGGAGTAGCTTTTCGCTGGGCAAGACTTTCAACACAGCACCACAATTCGGGCAAGGAGCAGCAGAAAGGAAGACCATCTTTTGGTCCTGGCACCTTCTTCTGGGCGAGACGCCTATCCGCCTCTTCGCTCCCTGCAAGGCTGTAAGCTTGGCGCTGGTACTTGCAAGGGAGAAGGCAGGTGCAGAGAGCACCGCCGTCTGCCGGCGTTGTGCAGGCTGGAAAGGAAAGAGGGCTACCACTAGGATGTGCTGCAAATACAGGTTTGCACGCGTCGAGGGTAAGCTCCGGCTAAGCTCGTTGACCTCAAACTGTTCTCTGTGCGAGACTTAGCTGAGAAGCTTTCCGTTAAGATTCAGGCTACCACGCAGACCGAATGTGCTGCTACCTAGCGCTGAGAGAGAAAGTGCAGAGGCCAGGCGTGTTTGGGCAGAGGCAGCAGCCTGGAGGCTTTCGCTGCCAGCACCGTGCTCTCTGGGCGAGAAGCAGACGACTGTTCGTCTCCAGCTAAACGAAAGCGCGACCTGCTACGAAGAGCATAAGAACGAAGGCAGAGCAGCAGGCTGCTGTGCGAATCGCCCAGGCTGCAAGAGGAAGCGTGCGTGGCACTCGCTTGTTTGCGGATTCACTTTAGCAGTCGGAAGCAGAAAGTTCAACCTGCGGCTACTTGTGCTGCTACCTATTTCTCTTCCAGTATTCCCTGGAACCAATTCTGCTAGCTTCATGCTTGGCGATGCAGAGATGACAGTGGTAGATGCGGTGGAGAAGGGAAAAACAGAGTGCAGAGGACAGTTTCTGGTGCTTGACGTGAGGCAAGGGGAAGGTTCAGCCCAGCAGAGGCTGTTACCCCTGGAGCCTTTTTCTTTGGCAGCAGCTGCTGCAAGTGGGCAAGGGAGCTGCGAGAGTGAAGAAGGGGACGGTCCATCTAGCTGAGGAAAGAAGAAGCTCCCCGAGGCGCAGTTTGTTGTGCTCAGTTTCAAGGCTGCCTGGAGGAGGGGGGGACTTGAAGAACGCCTTCTTTCTGGACGCCTCCTCCTGGCTGTGCTCCAGCTGCATGCACTCTGCAGCACGGAAGGTTTAGGAACGTGCTGCTGGCCAGCTTGTGTCCAGGAGTGCAAGGGCTGCGCCTTCCTTTCTGAAGCAGCCAGAGCATTCTCAGCTGCATGTGCTTGTGAAGCAGCTCTTGGCTGGACATTTGAAATTGGCTCCCCTGAGTACATGAGCCCGGTGCCCAGCTGCTTGGTTCTTCGCCTTCTGTGCTCTGGACAGAAGTGAAGCCCAGCCATGGCTTGGAGCTTTGCCGCTCTTCAGCGTGAACACTGCACGCAGCCACAGTGTGCTGTGCAGGGATTTTCCTTCAGCTCGACGGACAAGCATTTTCTTGCTGTTTCACCGAGTGCAAACTGTCCGTGTAGCTCTCGCTCAGCGAAATGCGTTTGGAGAGAAACACTTGCTGGAGTAGCTTTTCGCTGGGCAAGACTTTCAACACAGCACCACAATTCGGGCAAGGAGCAGCAGAAAGGAAGACCATCTTTTGGTCCTGGCACCTTCTTCTGGGCGAGACGCCTATCCGCCTCTTCGCTCCCTGCAAGGCTGTAAGCTTGGCGCTGGTACTTGCAAGGGAGAAGGCAGGTGCAGAGAGCACCGCCGTCTGCCGGCGCTGTGCAGGCTGGAAAGGAAAGAGGGCTACCACTAGGATGTGCTGCAAATACAGGTTTGCACGCGTCGAGGGTAAGCTCCGGCTAAGCTCGTTGACCTCAAACTGTTCTCTGTGCGAGACTTAGCTGAGAAGCTTTCCGTTAAGATTCAGGCTACCACGCAGACCGAATGTGCTGCTACCTAGCGCTGAGAGAGAAAGTGCAGAGGCCAGGCGTGTTTGGGCAGAGGCAGCAGCCTGGAGGCTTTCGCTGCCAGCACCGTGCTCTCTGGGCGAGAAGCAGACGACTGTTCGTCTCCAGCTAAACGAAAGCGCGACCTGCTACGAAGAGCATAAGAACGAAGGCAGAGCAGCAGGCTGCTGTGCGAATCGCCCAGGCTGCAAGAGGAAGCGTGCGTGGCACTCGCTTGTTTGCGGATTCACTTTAGCAGTCGGAAGCAGAAAGTTCAACCTGCGGCTACTTGTGCTGCTACCTATTTCTCTTCCAGTATTCCCTGGAACCAATTCTGCTAGCTTCATGCTTGGAGATGCAGAGATGACAGTGGTAGATGCGGTGGAGAAGGGAAAAACAGAGTGCAGAGGACAGTTTCTGGTGCTTGACGTGAGGCAAGGGGAAGGTTCAGCCCAGCAGAGGCTGTTACCCCTGGAGCCTTTTTCTTTGGCAGCAGCTGCTGCAAGTGGGCAAGGGAGCTGCGAGAGTGAAGAAGGGGACGGTCCATCTAGCTGAGGAAAGAAGAAGCTCCCCGAGGCGCAGTTTGTTGCGCTCAGTTTCAAGGCTGCCTGGAGGAGGGGAGGACTTGAAGAACGCCTTCTTTCTGGACGCCTCCTCCTGGCTGTGCTCCAGCTGCATGCACTCTGCAGCACGGAAGGTTTAGGAACCTGCTGCTGGCCAGCTTGTGTCCAGGAGTGCAAGGGCTGCGCCTTCCTTTCTGAAGCAGCCAGAGCATTCTCAGCTGCATGTGCTTGTGAAGCAGCTCTTGGCTGGACATTTGAAATTGGCTCCCCTGAGTACATGAGCCCGGTGCCCAGCTGCTTGGTTCTTCGCCTTCTGTGCTCTGGACAGAAGTGAAGCCCAGCCATGGCTTGGAGCTTTGCCGCTCTTCAGCGTGAACACTGCACGCAGCCACAGTGTGCTGTGCAGGGATTTTCCTTCAGCTCGACGGACAAGCATTTTCTTGCTGTTTCACCGAGTGCAAACTGTCCGTGTAGCTCTCGCTCAGCGAAATGCGTTTGGAGAGAAACACTTGCTGGAGTAGCTTTTCGCTGGGCAAGACTTTCAACACAGCACCACAATTCGGGCAAGGAGCAGCAGAAAGGAAGACCATCTTTTGGTCCTGGCACCTTCTTCTGGGCGAGACGCCTATCCGCCTCTTCGCTCCCTGCAAGGCTGTAAGCTTGGCGCTGGTACTTGCAAGGGAGAAGGCAGGTGCAGAGAGCACCGCCGTCTGCCGGCGTTGTGCAGGCTGGAAAGGAAAGAGGGCTACCACTAGGATGTGCTGCAAATACAGGTTTGCACGCGTCGAGGGTAAGCTCCGGCTAAGCTCGTTGACCTCAAACTGTTCTCTGTGCGAGACTTAGCTGAGAAGCTTTCCGTTAAGATTCAGGCTACCACGCAGACCGAATGTGCTGCTACCTAGCGCTGAGAGAGAAAGTGCAGAGGCCAGGCGTGTTTGGGCAGAGGCAGCAGCCTGGAGGCTTTCGCTGCCAG
Source organism: Corvus hawaiiensis (assembly GCF_020740725.1). Classification (NCBI taxonomy): domain Eukaryota; kingdom Metazoa; phylum Chordata; class Aves; order Passeriformes; family Corvidae; genus Corvus; species Corvus hawaiiensis. The sequence continues at coordinate 10,402,052 of NC_063216.1, forward strand.
CACCGTGCTCTCTGGGCGAGAAGCAGACGACTGTTCGTCTCCAGCTAAACGAAAGCGCGACCTGCTACGAAGAGCATAAGAACGAAGGCAGAGCAGCAGGCTGCTGTGCGAATCGCCCAGGCTGCAAGAGGAAGCGTGCGTGGCACTCGCTTGTTTGCGGATTCACTTTAGCAGTCGGAAGCAGAAAGTTCAACCTGCGGCTACTTGTGCTGCTACCTATTTCTCTTCCAGTATTCCCTGGAACCAATTCTGCTAGCTTCATGCTTGGCGATGCAGAGATGACAGTGGTAGATGCGGTGGAGAAGGGAAAAACAGAGTGCAGAGGACAGTTTCTGGTGCTTGACGTGAGGCAAGGGGAAGGTTCAGCCCAGCAGAGGCTGTTACCCCTGGAGCCTTTTTCTTTGGCAGCAGCTGCTGCAAGTGGGCAAGGGAGCTGCGAGAGTGAAGAAGGGGACGGTCCATCTAGCTGAGGAAAGAAGAAGCTCCCCGAGGCGCAGTTTGTTGCGCTCAGTTTCAAGGCTGCCTGGAGGAGGGGGGGACTTGAAGAACGCCTTCTTTCTGGACGCCTCCTCCTGGCTGTGCTCCAGCTGCATGCACTCTGCAGCACGGAAGGTTTAGGAACCTGCTGCTGGCCAGCTTGTGTCCAGGAGTGCAAGGGCTGCGCCTTCCTTTCTGAAGCAGCCAGAGCATTCTCAGCTGCATGTGCTTGTGAAGCAGCTCTTGGCTGGACATTTGAAATTGGCTCCCCTGAGTACATGAGCCCGGTGCCCAGCTGCTTGGTTCTTCGCCTTCTGTGCTCTGGACAGAAGTGAAGCCCAGCCATGGCTTGGAGCTTTGCCGCTCTTCAGCGTGAACACTGCACGCAGCCACAGTGTGCTGTGCAGGGATTTTCCTTCAGCTCGACGGACAAGCATTTTCTTGCTGTTTCACCCAGTGCAAACTGTCCGTGTAGCTCTCGCTCAGCGAAATGCGTTTGGAGAGAAACACTTGCTGGAGTAGCTTTTCGCTGGGCAAGACTTTCAACACAGCACCACAATTCGGGCAAGGAGCAGCAGAAAGGAAGACCATCTTTTGGTCCTGGCACCTTCTTCTGGGCGAGACGCCTATCCGCCTCTTCGCTCCCTGCAAGGCTGTAAGCTTGGCGCTGGTACTTGCAAGGGAGAAGGCAGGTGCAGAGAGCACCGCCGTCTGCCGGCGTTGTGCAGGCTGGAAAGGAAAGAGGGCTACCACTAGGATGTGCTGCAAATACAGGTTTGCACGCGTCGAGGGTAAGCTCCGGCTAAGCTCGTTGACCTCAAACTGTTCTCTGTGCGAGACTTAGCTGAGAAGCTTTCCGTTAAGATTCAGGCTACCACGCAGACCGAATGTGCTGCTACCTAGCGCTGAGAGAGAAAGTGCAGAGGCCAGGCGTGTTTGGGCAGAGGCAGCAGCCTGGAGGCTTTCGCTGCCAGCACCGTGCTCTCTGGGCGAGAAGCAGACGACTGTTCGTCTCCAGCTAAACGAAAGCGCGACCTGCTACGAAGAGCATAAGAACGAAGGCAGAGCAGCAGGCTGCTGTGCGAATCGCCCAGGCTGCAAGAGGAAGCGTGCGTGGCACTCGCTTGTTTGCGGATTCACTTTAGCAGTCGGAAGCAGAAAGTTCAACCTGCGGCTACTTGTGCTGCTACCTATTTCTCTTCCAGTATTCCCTGGAACCAATTCTGCTAGCTTCATGCTTGGCGATGCAGAGATGACAGTGGTAGATGCGGTGGAGAAGGGAAAAACAGAGTGCAGAGGACAGTTTCTGGTGCTTGACGTGAGGCAAGGGGAAGGTTCAGCCCAGCAGAGGCTGTTACCCCTGGAGCCTTTTTCTTTGGCAGCAGCTGCTGCAAGTGGGCAAGGGAGCTGCGAGAGTGAAGAAGGGGACGGTCCATCTAGCTGAGGAAAGAAGAAGCTCCCCGAGGCGCAGTTTGTTGTGCTCAGTTTCAAGGCTGCCTGGAGGAGGGGGGGACTTGAAGAACGCCTTCTTTCTGGACGCCTCCTCCTGGCTGTGCTCCAGCTGCATGCACTCTGCAGCACGGAAGGTTTAGGAACCTGCTGCTGGCCAGCTTGTGTCCAGGAGTGCAAGGGCTGCGCCTTCCTTTCTGAAGCAGCCAGAGCATTCTCAGCTGCATGTGCTTGTGAAGCAGCTCTTGGCTGGACATTTGAAATTGGCTCCCCTGAGTACATGAGCCCGGTGCCCAGCTGCTTGGTTCTTCGCCTTCTGTGCTCTGGACAGAAGTGAAGCCCAGCCATGGCTTGGAGCTTTGCCGCTCTTCAGCGTGAACACTGCACGCAGCCACAGTGTGCTGTGCAGGGATTTTCCTTCAGCTCGACGGACAAGCATTTTCTTGCTGTTTCACCGAGTGCAAACTGTCCGTGTAGCTCTCGCTCAGCGAAATGCGTTTGGAGAGAACCACTTGCTGGAGTAGCTTTTCGCTGGGCAAGACTTTCAACACAGCACCACAATTCGGGCAAGGAGCAGCAGAAAGGAAGACCATCTTTTGGTCCTGGCACCTTCTTCTGGGCGAGACGCCTATCCGCCTCTTCGCTCCCTGCAAGGCTGTAAGCTTGGCGCTGGTACTTGCAAGGGAGAAGGCAGGTGCAGAGAGCACCGCCGTCTGCCGGCGCTGTGCAGGCTGGAAAGGAAAGAGGGCTACCACTAGGATGTGCTGCAAATACAGGTTTGCACGCGTCGAGGGTAAGCTCCGGCTAAGCTCGTTGACCTCAAACTGTTCTCTGTGCGAGACTTAGCTGAGAAGCTTTCCGTTAAGATTCAGGCTACCACGCAGACCGAATGTGCTGCTACCTAGCGCTGAGAGAGAAAGTGCAGAGGCCAGGCGTGTTTGGGCAGAGGCAGCAGCCTGGAGGCTTTCGCTGCCAGCACCGTGCTCTCTGGGCGAGAAGCAGACGACTGTTCGTCTCCAGCTAAACGAAAGCGCGACCTGCTACGAAGAGCATAAGAACGAAGGCAGAGCAGCAGGCTGCTGTGCGAATCGCCCAGGCTGCAAGAGGAAGCGTGCGTGGCACTCGCTTGTTTGCGGATTCACTTTAGCAGTCGGAAGCAGAAAGTTCAACCTGCGGCTACTTGTGCTGCTACCTATTTCTCTTCCAGTATTCCCTGGAACCAATTCTGCTAGCTTCATGCTTGGAGATGCAGAGATGACAGTGGTAGATGCGGTGGAGAAGGGAAAAACAGAGTGCAGAGGACAGTTTCTGGTGCTTGACGTGAGGCAAGGGGAAGGTTCAGCCCAGCAGAGGCTGTTACCCCTGGAGCCTTTTTCTTTGGCAGCAGCTGCTGCAAGTGGGCAAGGGAGCTGCGAGAGTGAAGAAGGGGACGGTCCATCTAGCTGAGGAAAGAAGAAGCTCCCCGAGGCGCAGTTTGTTGCGCTCAGTTTCAAGGCTGCCTGGAGGAGGGGGGGACTTGAAGAACGCCTTCTTTCTGGACGCCTCCTCCTGGCTGTGCTCCAGCTGCATGCACTCTGCAGCACGGAAGGTTTAGGAACCTGCTGCTGGCCAGCTTGTGTCCAGGAGTGCAAGGGCTGCGCCTTCCTTTCTGAAGCAGCCAGAGCATTCTCAGCTGCATGTGCTTGTGAAGCAGCTCTTGGCTGGACATTTGAAATTGGCTCCCCTGAGTACATGAGCCCGGTGCCCAGCTGCTTGGTTCTTCGCCTTCTGTGCTCTGGACAGAAGTGAAGCCCAGCCATGGCTTGGAGCTTTGCCGCTCTTCAGCGTGAACACTGCACGCAGCCACAGTGTGCTGTGCAGGGATTTTCCTTCAGCTCGACGGACAAGCATTTTCTTGCTGTTTCACCGAGTGCAAACTGTCCGTGTAGCTCTCGCTCAGCGAAATGCGTTTGGAGAGAACCACTTGCTGGAGTAGCTTTTCGCTGGGCAAGACTTTCAACACAGCACCACAATTCGGGCAAGGAGCAGCAGAAAGGAAGACCATCTTTTGGTCCTGGCACGTTCTTCTGGGCGAGACGCCTATCCGCCTCTTCGCTCCCTGCAAGGCTGTAAGCTTGGCGCTGGTACTTGCAAGGGAGAAGGCAGGTGCAGAGAGCACCGCCGTCTGCCGGCGTTGTGCAGGCTGGAAAGGAAAGAGGGCTACCACTAGGATGTGCTGCAAATACAGGTTTGCACGCGTCGAGGGTAAGCTCCGGCTAAGCTCGTTGACCTCAAACTGTTCTCTGTGCGAGACTTAGCTGAGAAGCTTTCCGTTAAGATTCAGGCTACCACGCAGACCGAATGTGCTGCTACCTAGCGCTGAGAGAGAAAGTGCAGAGGCCAGGCGTGTTTGGGCAGAGGCAGCAGCCTGGAGGCTTTCGCTGCCAGCACCGTGCTCTCTGGGCGAGAAGCAGACGACTGTTCGTCTCCAGCTAAACGAAAGCGCGACCTGCTACGAAGAGCATAAGAACGAAGGCAGAGCAGCAGGCTGCTGTGCGAATCGCCCAGGCTGCAAGAGGAAGCGTGCGTGGCACTCGCTTGTTTGCGGATTCACTTTAGCAGTCGGAAGCAGAAAGTTCAAGCTGCGGCTACTTGTGCTGCTACCTATTTCTCTTCCAGTATTCCCTGGAACCAATTCTGCTAGCTTCATGCTTGGAGATGCAGAGATGACAGTGGTAGATGCGGTGGAGAAGGGAAAAACAGAGTGCAGAGGACAGTTTCTGGTGCTTGACGTGAGGCAAGGAGAAGGTTCAGCCCAGCAGAGGCTGTTACCCCTGGAGCCTTTTTCTTTGGCAGCAGCTGCTGCAAGTGGGCAAGGGAGCTGCGAGAGTGAAGAAGGGGACGGTCCATCTAGCTGAGGAAAGAAGAAGCTCCCCGAGGCGCAGTTTGTTGCGCTCAGTTTCAAGGCTGCCTGGAGGAGGGGGGGACTTGAAGAACGCCTTCTTTCTGGACGCCTCCTCCTGGCTGTGCTCCAGCTGCATGCACTCTGCAGCACGGAAGGTTTAGGAACCTGCTGCTGGCCAGCTTGTGTCCAGGAGTGCAAGGGCTGCGCCTTCCTTTCTGAAGCAGCCAGAGCATTCTCAGCTGCATGTGCTTGTGAAGCAGCTCTTGGCTGGACATTTGAAATTGGCTCCCCTGAGTACATGAGCCCGGTGCCCAGCTGCTTGGTTCTTCGCCTTCTGTGCTCTGGACAGAAGTGAAGCCCAGCCATGGCTTGGAGCTTTGCCGCTCTTCAGCGTGAACACTGCACGCAGCCACAGTGTGCTGTGCAGGGATTTTCCTTCAGCTCGACGGACAAGCATTTTCTTGCTGTTTCACCGAGTGCAAACTGTCCGTGTAGCTCTCGCTCAGCGAAATGCGTTTGGAGAGAAACACTTGCTGGAGTAGCTTTTCGCTGGGCAAGACTTTCAACACAGCACCACAATTCGGGCAAGGAGCAGCAGAAAGGAAGACCATCTTTTGGTCCTGGCACGTTCTTCTGGGCGAGACGCCTATCCGCCTCTTCGCTCCCTGCAAGGCTGTAAGCTTGGCGCTGGTACTTGCAAGTGAGAAGGCAGGTGCAGAGAGCACCGCCGTCTGCCGGCGTTGTGCAGGCTGGAAAGGAAAGAGGGCTACCACTAGGATGTGCTGCAAATACAGGTTTGCACGCGTCGAGGGTAAGCTCCGGCTAAGCTCGTTGACCTCAAACTGTTCTCTGTGCGAGACTTAGCTGAGAAGCTTTCCGTTAAGATTCAGGCTACCACGCAGACCGAATGTGCTGCTACCTAGCGCTGAGAGAGAAAGTGCAGAGGCCAGGCGTGTTTGGGCAGAGGCAGCAGCCTGGAGGCTTTCGCTGCCAGCACCGTGCTCTCTGGGCGAGAAGCAGACGACTGTTCGTCTCCAGCTAAACGAAAGCGCGACCTGCTACGAAGAGCATAAGAACGAAGGCAGAGCAGCAGGCTGCTGTGCGAATCGCCCAGGCTGCAAGAGGAAGCGTGCGTGGCACTCGCTTGTTTGCGGATTCACTTTAGCAGTCGGAAGCAGAAAGTTCAACCTGCGGCTACTTGTGCTGCTACCTATTTCTCTTCCAGTATTCCCTGGAACCAATTCTGCTAGCTTCATGCTTGGCGATGCAGAGATGACAGTGGTAGATGCGGTGGAGAAGGGAAAAACAGAGTGCAGAGGACAGTTTCTGGTGCTTGACGTGAGGCAAGGGGAAGGTTCAGCCCAGCAGAGGCTGTTACCCCTGGAGCCTTTTTCTTTGGCAGCAGCTGCTGCAAGTGGGCAAGGGAGCTGCGAGAGTGAAGAAGGGGACGGTCCATCTAGCTGAGGAAAGAAGAAGCTCCCCGAGGCGCAGTTTGTTGCGCTCAGTTTCAAGGCTGCCTGGAGGAGGGGGGGACTTGAAGAACGCCTTCTTTCTGGACGCCTCCTCCTGGCTGTGCTCCAGCTGCATGCACTCTGCAGCACGGAAGGTTTAGGAACCTGCTGCTGGCCAGCTTGTGTCCAGGAGTGCAAGGGCTGCGCCTTCCTTTCTGAAGCAGCCAGAGCATTCTCAGCTGCATGTGCTTGTGAAGCAGCTCTTGGCTGGACATTTGAAATTGGCTCCCCTGAGTACATGAGCCCGGTGCCCAGCTGCTTGGTTCTTCGCCTTCTGTGCTCTGGACAGAAGTGAAGCCCAGCCATGGCTTGGAGCTTTGCCGCTCTTCAGCGTGAACACTGCACGCAGCCACAGTGTGCTGTGCAGGGATTTTCCTTCAGCTCGACGGACAAGCATTTTCTTGCTGTTTCACCCAGTGCAAACTGTCCGTGTAGCTCTCGCTCAGCGAAATGCGTTTGGAGAGAACCACTTGCTGGAGTAGCTTTTCGCTGGGCAAGACTTTCAACACAGCACCACAATTCGGGCAAGGAGCAGCAGAAAGGAAGACCATCTTTTGGTCCTGGCACCTTCTTCTGGGCGAGACGCCTATCCGCCTCTTCGCTCCCTGCAAGGCTGTAAGCTTGGCGCTGGTACTTGCAAGGGAGAAGGCAGGTGCAGAGAGCACCGCCGTCTGCCGGCGCTGTGCAGGCTGGAAAGGAAAGAGGGCTACCACTAGGATGTGCTGCAAATACAGGTTTGCACGCGTCGAGGGTAAGCTCCGGCTAAGCTCGTTGACCTCAAACTGTTCTCTGTGCGAGACTTAGCTGAGAAGCTTTCCGTTAAGATTCAGGCTACCACGCAGACCGAATGTGCTGCTACCTAGCGCTGAGAGAGAAAGTGCAGAGGCCAGGCGTGTTTGGGCAGAGGCAGCAGCCTGGAGGCTTTCGCTGCCAGCACCGTGCTCTCTGGGCGAGAAGCAGACGACTGTTCGTCTCCAGCTAAACGAAAGCGCGACCTGCTACGAAGAGCATAAGAACGAAGGCAGAGCAGCAGGCTGCTGTGCGAATCGCCCAGGCTGCAAGAGGAAGCGTGCGTGGCACTCGCTTGTTTGCGGATTCACTTTAGCAGTCGGAAGCAGAAAGTTCAACCTGCGGCTACTTGTGCTGCTACCTATTTCTCTTCCAGTATTCCCTGGAACCAATTCTGCTAGCTTCATGCTTGGAGATGCAGAGATGACAGTGGTAGATGCGGTGGAGAAGGGAAAAACAGAGTGCAGAGGACAGTTTCTGGTGCTTGACGTGAGGCAAGGGGAAGGTTCAGCCCAGCAGAGGCTGTTACCCCTGGAGCCTTTTTCTTTGGCAGCAGCTGCTGCAAGTGGGCAAGGGAGCTGCGAGAGTGAAGAAGGGGACGGTCCATCTAGCTGAGGAAAGAAGAAGCTCCCCGAGGCGCAGTTTGTTGCGCTCAGTTTCAAGGCTGCCTGGAGGAGGGGGGGACTTGAAGAACGCCTTCTTTCTGGACGCCTCCTCCTGGCTGTGCTCCAGCTGCATGCACTCTGCAGCACGGAAGGTTTAGGAACCTGCTGCTGGCCAGCTTGTGTCCAGGAGTGCAAGGGCTGCGCCTTCCTTTCTGAAGCAGCCAGAGCATTCTCAGCTGCATGTGCTTGTGAAGCAGCTCTTGGCTGGACATTTGAAATTGGCTCCCCTGAGTACATGAGCCCGGTGCCCAGCTGCTTGGTTCTTCGCCTTCTGTGCTCTGGACAGAAGTGAAGCCCAGCCATGGCTTGGAGCTTTGCCGCTCTTCAGCGTGAACACTGCACGCAGCCACAGTGTGCTGTGCAGGGATTTTCCTTCAGCTCGACGGACAAGCATTTTCTTGCTGTTTCACCGAGTGCAAACTGTCCGTGTAGCTCTCGCTCAGCGAAATGCGTTTGGAGAGAAACACTTGCTGGAGTAGCTTTTCGCTGGGCAAGACTTTCAACACAGCACCACAATTCGGGCAAGGAGCAGCAGAAAGGAAGACCATCTTTTGGTCCTGGCACCTTCTTCTGGGCGAGACGCCTATCCGCCTCTTCGCTCCCTGCAAGGCTGTAAGCTTGGCGCTGGTACTTGCAAGGGAGAAGGCAGGTGCAGAGAGCACCGCCGTCTGCCGGCGTTGTGCAGGCTGGAAAGGAAAGAGGGCTACCACTAGGATGTGCTGCAAATACAGGTTTGCACGCGTCGAGGGTAAGCTCCGGCTAAGCTCGTTGACCTCAAACTGTTCTCTGTGCGAGACTTAGCTGAGAAGCTTTCCGTTAAGATTCAGGCTACCACGCAGACCGAATGTGCTGCTACCTAGCGCTGAGAGAGAAAGTGCAGAGGCCAGGCGTGTTTGGGCAGAGGCAGCAGCCTGGAGGCTTTCGCTGCCAGCACCGTGCTCTCTGGGCGAGAAGCAGACGACTGTTCGTCTCCAGCTAAACGAAAGCGCGACCTGCTACGAAGAGCATAAGAACGAAGGCAGAGCAGCAGGCTGCTGTGCGAATCGCCCAGGCTGCAAGAGGAAGCGTGCGTGGCACTCGCTTGTTTGCGGATTCACTTTAGCAGTCGGAAGCAGAAAGTTCAAGCTGCGGCTACTTGTGCTGCTACCTATTTCTCTTCCAGTATTCCCTGGAACCAATTCTGCTAGCTTCATGCTTGGCGATGCAGAGATGACAGTGGTAGATGCGGTGGAGAAGGGAAAAACAGAGTGCAGAGGACAGTTTCTGGTGCTTGACGTGAGGCAAGGGGAAGGTTCAGCCCAGCAGAGGCTGTTACCCCTGGAGCCTTTTTCTTTGGCAGCAGCTGCTGCAAGTGGGCAAGGGAGCTGCGAGAGTGAAGAAGGGGACGGTCCATCTAGCTGAGGAAAGAAGAAGCTCCCCGAGGCGCAGTTTGTTGTGCTCAGTTTCAAGGCTGCCTGGAGGAGGGGGGGACTTGAAGAACGCCTTCTTTCTGGACGCCTCCTCCTGGCTGTGCTCCAGCTGCATGCACTCTGCAGCACGGAAGGTTTAGGAACGTGCTGCTGGCCAGCTTGTGTCCAGGAGTGCAAGGGCTGCGCCTTCCTTTCTGAAGCAGCCAGAGCATTCTCAGCTGCATGTGCTTGTGAAGCAGCTCTTGGCTGGACATTTGAAATTGGCTCCCCTGAGTACATGAGCCCGGTGCCCAGCTGCTTGGTTCTTCGCCTTCTGTGCTCTGGACAGAAGTGAAGCCCAGCCATGGCTTGGAGCTTTGCCGCTCTTCAGCGTGAACACTGCACGCAGCCACAGTGTGCTGTGCAGGGATTTTCCTTCAGCTCGACGGACAAGCATTTTCTTGCTGTTTCACCGAGTGCAAACTGTCCGTGTAGCTCTCGCTCAGCGAAATGCGTTTGGAGAGAACCACTTGCTGGAGTAGCTTTTCGCTGGGCAAGACTTTCAACACAGCACCACAATTCGGGCAAGGAGCAGCAGAAAGGAAGACCATCTTTTGGTCCTGGCACCTTCTTCTGGGCGAGACGCCTATCCGCCTCTTCGCTCCCTGCAAGGCTGTAAGCTTGGCGCTGGTACTTGCAAGGGAGAAGGCAGGTGCAGAGAGCACCGCCGTCTGCCGGCGCTGTGCAGGCTGGAAAGGAAAGAGGGCTACCACTAGGATGTGCTGCAAATACAGGTTTGCACGCGTCGAGGGTAAGCTCCGGCTAAGCTCGTTGACCTCAAACTGTTCTCTGTGCGAGACTTAGCTGAGAAGCTTTCCGTTAAGATTCAGGCTACCACGCAGACCGAATGTGCTGCTACCTAGCGCTGAGAGAGAAAGTGCAGAGGCCAGGCGTGTTTGGGCAGAGGCAGCAGCCTGGAGGCTTTCGCTGCCAGCACCGTGCTCTCTGGGCGAGAAGCAGACGACTGTTCGTCTCCAGCTAAACGAAAGCGCGACCTGCTACGAAGAGCATAAGAACGAAGGCAGAGCAGCAGGCTGCTGTGCGAATCGCCCAGGCTGCAAGAGGAAGCGTGCGTGGCACTCGCTTGTTTGCGGATTCACTTTAGCAGTCGGAAGCAGAAAGTTCAACCTGCGGCTACTTGTGCTGCTACCTATTTCTCTTCCAGTATTCCCTGGAACCAATTCTGCTAGCTTCATGCTTGGAGATGCAGAGATGACAGTGGTAGATGCGGTGGAGAAGGGAAAAACAGAGTGCAGAGGACAGTTTCTGGTGCTTGACGTGAGGCAAGGGGAAGGTTCAGCCCAGCAGAGGCTGTTACCCCTGGAGCCTTTTTCTTTGGCAGCAGCTGCTGCAAGTGGGCAAGGGAGCTGCGAGAGTGAAGAAGGGGACGGTCCATCTAGCTGAGGAAAGAAGAAGCTCCCCGAGGCGCAGTTTGTTGCGCTCAGTTTCAAGGCTGCCTGGAGGAGGGGAGGACTTGAAGAACGCCTTCTTTCTGGACGCCTCCTCCTGGCTGTGCTCCAGCTGCATGCACTCTGCAGCACGGAAGGTTTAGGAACCTGCTGCTGGCCAGCTTGTGTCCAGGAGTGCAAGGGCTGCGCCTTCCTTTCTGAAGCAGCCAGAGCATTCTCAGCTGCATGTGCTTGTGAAGCAGCTCTTGGCTGGACATTTGAAATTGGCTCCCCTGAGTACATGAGCCCGGTGCCCAGCTGCTTGGTTCTTCGCCTTCTGTGCTCTGGACAGAAGTGAAGCCCAGCCATGGCTTGGAGCTTTGCCGCTCTTCAGCGTGAACACTGCACGCAGCCACAGTGTGCTGTGCAGGGATTTTCCTTCAGCTCGACGGACAAGCATTTTCTTGCTGTTTCACCGAGTGCAAACTGTCCGTGTAGCTCTCGCTCAGCGAAATGCGTTTGGAGAGAAACACTTGCTGGAGTAGCTTTTCGCTGGGCAAGACTTTCAACACAGCACCACAATTCGGGCAAGGAGCAGCAGAAAGGAAGACCATCTTTTGGTCCTGGCACCTTCTTCTGGGCGAGACGCCTATCCGCCTCTTCGCTCCCTGCAAGGCTGTAAGCTTGGCGCTGGTACTTGCAAGGGAGAAGGCAGGTGCAGAGAGCACCGCCGTCTGCCGGCGTTGTGCAGGCTGGAAAGGAAAGAGGGCTACCACTAGGATGTGCTGCAAATACAGGTTTGCACGCGTCGAGGGTAAGCTCCGGCTAAGCTCGTTGACCTCAAACTGTTCTCTGTGCGAGACTTAGCTGAGAAGCTTTCCGTTAAGATTCAGGCTACCACGCAGACCGAATGTGCTGCTACCTAGCGCTGAGAGAGAAAGTGCAGAGGCCAGGCGTGTTTGGGCAGAGGCAGCAGCCTGGAGGCTTTCGCTGCCAGCACCGTGCTCTCTGGGCGAGAAGCAGACGACTGTTCGTCTCCAGCTAAACGAAAGCGCGACCTGCTACGAAGAGCATAAGAACGAAGGCAGAGCAGCAGGCTGCTGTGCGAATCGCCCAGGCTGCAAGAGGAAGCGTGCGTGGCACTCGCTTGTTTGCGGATTCACTTTAGCAGTCGGAAGCAGAAAGTTCAACCTGCGGCTACTTGTGCTGCTACCTATTTCTCTTCCAGTATTCCCTGGAACCAATTCTGCTAGCTTCATGCTTGGCGATGCAGAGATGACAGTGGTAGATGCGGTGGAGAAGGGAAAAACAGAGTGCAGAGGACAGTTTCTGGTGCTTGACGTGAGGCAAGGGGAAGGTTCAGCCCAGCAGAGGCTGTTACCCCTGGAGCCTTTTTCTTTGGCAGCAGCTGCTGCAAGTGGGCAAGGGAGCTGCGAGAGTGAAGAAGGGGACGGTCCATCTAGCTGAGGAAAGAAGAAGCTCCCCGAGGCGCAGTTTGTTGTGCTCAGTTTCAAGGCTGCCTGGAGGAGGGGGGGACTTGAAGAACGCCTTCTTTCTGGACGCCTCCTCCTGGCTGTGCTCCAGCTGCATGCACTCTGCAGCACGGAAGGTTTAGGAACCTGCTGCTGGCCAGCTTGTGTCCAGGAGTGCAAGGGCTGCGCCTTCCTTTCTGAAGCAGCCAGAGCATTCTCCGCTGCAGCTGCTTGTGAAGCAGCTCTTGGCTGGACATTTGAAATTGGCTCCCCTGAGTACATGAGCCCGGTGCCCAGCTGCTTGGTTCTTCGCCTTCTGTGCTCTGGACAGAACTGAAGCCCAGCCATGGCTTGGAGCTTTGCCGCTCTTCAGCGTGAACACTGCACGCAGCCACAGTGTGCTGTGCAGGGATTTTCCTTCAGCTCGACGGACAAGCATTTTCTTGCTGTTTCACCGAGTGCAAACTGTCCGTGTAGCTCTCGCTCAGCGAAATGCGTTTGGAGAGAAACACTTGCTGGAGTAGCTTTTCGCTGGGCAAGACTTTCAACACAGCACCACAATTCGGGCAAGGAGCAGCAGAAAGGAAGACCATCTTTTGGTCCTGGCACCTTCTTCTGGGCGAGACGCCTATCCGCCTCTTCGCTCCCTGCAAGGCTGTAAGCTTGGCGCTGGTACTTGCAAGGGAGAAGGCAGGTGCAGAGAGCACCGCCGTCTGCCGGCGCTGTGCAGGCTGGAAAGGAAAGAGGGCTACCACTAGGATGTGCTGCAAATACAGGTTTGCACGCGTCGAGGGTAAGCTCCGGCTAAGCTCGTTGACCTCAAACTGTTCTCTGTGCGAGACTTAGCTGAGAAGCTTTCCGTTAAGATTCAGGCTACCACGCAGACCGAATGTGCTGCTACCTAGCGCTGAGAGAGAAAGTGCAGAGGCCAGGCGTGTTTGGGCAGAGGCAGCAGCCTGGAGGCTTTCGCTGCCAGCACCGTGCTCTCTGGGCGAGAAGCAGACGACTGTTCGTCTCCAGCTAAACGAAAGCGCGACCTGCTACGAAGAGCATAAGAACGAAGGCAGAGCAGCAGGCTGCTGTGCGAATCGCCCAGGCTGCAAGAGGAAGCGTGCGTGGCACTCGCTTGTTTGCGGATTCACTTTAGCAGTCGGAAGCAGAAAGTTCAACCTGCGGCTACTTGTGCTGCTACCTATTTCTCTTCCAGTATTCCCTGGAACCAATTCTGCTAGCTTCATGCTTGGCGATGCAGAGATGACAGTGGTAGATGCGGTGGAGAAGGGAAAAACAGAGTGCAGAGGACAGTTTCTGGTGCTTGACGTGAGGCAAGGGGAAGGTTCAGCCCAGCAGAGGCTGTTACCCCTGGAGCCTTTTTCTTTGGCAGCAGCTGCTGCAAGTGGGCAAGGGAGCTGCGAGAGTGAAGAAGGGGACGGTCCATCTAGCTGAGGAAAGAAGAAGCTCCCCGAGGCGCAGTTTGTTGCGCTCAGTTTCAAGGCTGCCTGGAGGAGGGGGGGACTTGAAGAACGCCTTCTTTCTGGACGCCTCCTCCTGGCTGTGCTCCAGCTGCATGCACTCTGCAGCACGGAAGGTTTAGGAACCTGCTGCTGGCCAGCTTGTGTCCAGGAGTGCAAGGGCTGCGCCTTCCTTTCTGAAGCAGCCAGAGCATTCTCAGCTGCATGTGCTTGTGAAGCAGCTCTTGGCTGGACATTTGAAATTGGCTCCCCTGAGTACATGAGCCCGGTGCCCAGCTGCTTGGTTCTTCGCCTTCTGTGCTCTGGACAGAAGTGAAGCCCAGCCATGGCTTGGAGCTTTGCCGCTCTTCAGCGTGAGCACTGCACGCAGCCACAGTGTGCTGTGCAGGGATTTTCCTTCAGCTCGACGGACAAGCATTTTCTTGCTGTTTCACCGAGTGCAAACTGTCCGTGTAGCTCTCGCTCAGCGAAATGCGTTTGGAGAGAAACACTTGCTGGAGTAGCTTTTCGCTGGGCAAGACTTTCAACACAGCACCACAATTCGGGCAAGGAGCAGCAGAAAGGAAGACCATCTTTTGGTCCTGGCACCTTCTTCTGGGCGAGACGCCTATCCGCCTCTTCGCTCCCTGCAAGGCTGTAAGCTTGGCGCTGGTACTTGCAAGTGAGAAGGCAGGTGCAGAGAGCACCGCCGTCTGCCGGCGCTGTGCAGGCTGGAAAGGAAAGAGGGCTACCACTAGGATGTGCTGCAAATACAGGTTTCCACGCGTCGAGGGTAAGCTCCGGCTAAGCTCGTTGACCTCAAACTGTTCTCTGTGCGAGACTTAGCTGAGAAGCTTTCCGTTAAGATTCAGGCTACCACGCAGACCGAATGTGCTGCTACCTAGCGCTGAGAGAGAAAGTGCAGAGGCCAGGCGTGTTTGGGCAGAGGCAGCAGCCTGGAGGCTTTCGCTGCCAGCACCGTGCTCTCTGGGCGAGAAGCAGACGACTGTTCGTCTCCAGCTAAACGAAAGCGCGACCTGCTACGAAGAGCATAAGAACGAAGGCAGAGCAGCAGGCTGCTGTGCGAATCGCCCAGGCTGCAAGAGGAAGCGTGCGTGGCACTCGCTTGTTTGCGGATTCACTTTAGCAGTCGGAAGCAGAAAGTTCAACCTGCGGCTACTTGTGCTGCTACCTATTTCTCTTCCAGTATTCCCTGGAACCAATTCTGCTAGCTTCATGCTTGGAGATGCAGAGATGACAGTGGTAGATGCGGTGGAGAAGGGAAAAACAGAGTGCAGAGGACAGTTTCTGGTGCTTGACGTGAGGCAAGGGGAAGGTTCAGCCCAGCAGAGGCTGTTACCCCTGGAGCCTTTTTCTTTGGCAGCAGCTGCTGCAAGTGGGCAAGGGAGCTGCGAGAGTGAAGAAGGGGACGGTCCATCTAGCTGAGGAAAGAAGAAGCTCCCCGAGGCGCAGTTTGTTGCGCTCAGTTTCAAGGCTGCCTGGAGGAGGGGGGGACTTGAAGAACGCCTTCTTTCTGGACGCCTCCTCCTGGCTGTGCTCCAGCTGCATGCACTCTGCAGCACGGAAGGTTTAGGAACCTGCTGCTGGCCAGCTTGTGTCCAGGAGTGCAAGGGCTGCGCCTTCCTTTCTGAAGCAGCCAGAGCATTCTCAGCTGCATGTGCTTGTGAAGCAGCTCTTGGCTGGACATTTGAAATTGGCTCCCCTGAGTACATGAGCCCGGTGCCCAGCTGCTTGGTTCTTCGCCTTCTGTGCTCTGGACAGAAGTGAAGCCCAGCCATGGCTTGGAGCTTTGCCGCTCTTCAGCGTGAACACTGCACGCAGCCACAGTGTGCTGTGCAGGGATTTTCCTTCAGCTCGACGGACAAGCATTTTCTTGCTGTTTCACCGAGTGCAAACTGTCCGTGTAGCTCTCGCTCAGCGAAATGCGTTTGGAGAGAAACACTTGCTGGAGTAGCTTTTCGCTGGGCAAGACTTTCAACACAGCACCACAATTCGGGCAAGGAGCAGCAGAAAGGAAGACCATCTTTTGGTCCTGGCACCTTCTTCTGGGCGAGACGCCTATCCGCCTCTTCGCTCCCTGCAAGGCTGTAAGCTTGGCGCTGGTACTTGCAAGGGAGAAGGCAGGTGCAGAGAGCACCGCCGTCTGCCGGCGTTGTGCAGGCTGGAAAGGAAAGAGGGCTACCACTAGGATGTGCTGCAAATACAGGTTTCCACGCGTCGAGGGTAAGCTCCGGCTAAGCTCGTTGACCTCAAACTGTTCTCTGTGCGAGACTTAGCTGAGAAGCTTTCCGTTAAGATTCAGGCTACCACGCAGACCGAATGTGCTGCTACCTAGCGCTGAGAGAGAAAGTGCAGAGGCCAGGCGTGTTTGGGCAGAGGCAGCAGCCTGGAGGCTTTCGCTGCCAGCACCGTGCTCTCTGGGCGAGAAGCAGACGACTGTTCGTCTCCAGCTAAACGAAAGCGCGACCTGCTACGAAGAGCATAAGAACGAAGGCAGAGCAGCAGGCTGCTGTGCGAATCGCCCAGGCTGCAAGAGGAAGCGTGCGTGGCACTCGCTTGTTTGCGGATTCACTTTAGCAGTCGGAAGCAGAAAGTTCAACCTGCGGCTACTTGTGCTGCTACCTATTTCTCTTCCAGTATTCCCTGGAACCAATTCTGCTAGCTTCATGCTTGGCGATGCAGAGATGACAGTGGTAGATGCGGTGGAGAAGGGAAAAACAGAGTGCAGAGGACAGTTTCTGGTGCTTGACGTGAGGCAAGGGGAAGGTTCAGCCCAGCAGAGGCTGTTACCCCTGGAGCCTTTTTCTTTGGCAGCAGCTGCTGCAAGTGGGCAAGGGAGCTGCGAGAGTGAAGAAGGGGACGGTCCATCTAGCTGAGGAAAGAAGAAGCTCCCCGAGGCGCAGTTTGTTGTGCTCAGTTTCAAGGCTGCCTGGAGGAGGGGGGGACTTGAAGAACGCCTTCTTTCTGGACGCCTCCTCCTGGCTGTGCTCCAGCTGCATGCACTCTGCAGCACGGAAGGTTTAGGAACGTGCTGCTGGCCAGCTTGTGTCCAGGAGTGCAAGGGCTGCGCCTTCCTTTCTGAAGCAGCCAGAGCATTCTCAGCTGCATGTGCTTGTGAAGCAGCTCTTGGCTGGACATTTGAAATTGGCTCCCCTGAGTACATGAGCCCGGTGCCCAGCTGCTTGGTTCTTCGCCTTCTGTGCTCTGGACAGAAGTGAAGCCCAGCCATGGCTTGGAGCTTTGCCGCTCTTCAGCGTGAACACTGCACGCAGCCACAGTGTGCTGTGCAGGGATTTTCCTTCAGCTCGACGGACAAGCATTTTCTTGCTGTTTCACCGAGTGCAAACTGTCCGTGTAGCTCTCGCTCAGCGAAATGCGTTTGGAGAGAAACACTTGCTGGAGTAGCTTTTCGCTGGGCAAGACTTTCAACACAGCACCACAATTCGGGCAAGGAGCAGCAGAAAGGAAGACCATCTTTTGGTCCTGGCACCTTCTTCTGGGCGAGACGCCTATCCGCCTCTTCGCTCCCTGCAAGGCTGTAAGCTTGGCGCTGGTACTTGCAAGTGAGAAGGCAGGTGCAGAGAGCACCGCCGTCTGCCGGCGCTGTGCAGGCTGGAAAGGAAAGAGGGCTACCACTAGGATGTGCTGCAAATACAGGTTTGCACGCGTCGAGGGTAAGCTCCGGCTAAGCTCGTTGACCTCAAACTGTTCTCTGTGCGAGACTTAGCTGAGAAGCTTTCCGTTAAGATTCAGGCTACCACGCAGACCGAATGTGCTGCTACCTAGCGCTGAGAGAGAAAGTGCAGAGGCCAGGCGTGTTTGGGCAGAGGCAGCAGCCTGGAGGCTTTCGCTGCCAGCACCGTGCTCTCTGGGCGAGAAGCAGACGACTGTTCGTCTCCAGCTAAACGAAAGCGCGACCTGCTACGAAGAGCATAAGAACGAAGGCAGAGCAGCAGGCTGCTGTGCGAATCGCCCAGGCTGCAAGAGGAAGCGTGCGTGGCACTCGCTTGTTTGCGGATTCACTTTAGCAGTCGGAAGCAGAAAGTTCAACCTGCGGCTACTTGTGCTGCTACCTATTTCTCTTCCAGTATTCCCTGGAACCAATTCTGCTAGCTTCATGCTTGGAGATGCAGAGATGACAGTGGTAGATGCGGTGGAGAAGGGAAAAACAGAGTGCAGAGGACAGTTTCTGGTGCTTGACGTGAGGCAAGGGGAAGGTTCAGCCCAGCAGAGGCTGTTACCCCTGGAGCCTTTTTCTTTGGCAGCAGCTGCTGCAAGTGGGCAAGGGAGCTGCGAGAGTGAAGAAGGGGACGGTCCATCTAGCTGAGGAAAGAAGAAGCTCCCCGAGGCGCAGTTTGTTGCGCTCAGTTTCAAGGCTGCCTGGAGGAGGGGGGGACTTGAAGAACGCCTTCTTTCTGGACGCCTCCTCCTGGCTGTGCTCCAGCTGCATGCACTCTGCAGCACGGAAGGTTTAGGAACCTGCTGCTGGCCAGCTTGTGTCCAGGAGTGCAAGGGCTGCGCCTTCCTTTCTGAAGCAGCCAGAGCATTCTCAGCTGCATGTGCTTGTGAAGCAGCTCTTGGCTGGACATTTGAAATTGGCTCCCCTGAGTACATGAGCCCGGTGCCCAGCTGCTTGGTTCTTCGCCTTCTGTGCTCTGGACAGAAGTGAAGCCCAGCCATGGCTTGGAGCTTTGCCGCTCTTCAGCGTGAACACTGCACGCAGCCACAGTGTGCTGTGCAGGGATTTTCCTTCAGCTCGACGGACAAGCATTTTCTTGCTGTTTCACCGAGTGCAAACTGTCCGTGTAGCTCTCGCTCAGCGAAATGCGTTTGGAGAGAAACACTTGCTGGAGTAGCTTTTCGCTGGGCAAGACTTTCAACACAGCACCACAATTCGGGCAAGGAGCAGCAGAAAGGAAGACCATCTTTTGGTCCTGGCACCTTCTTCTGGGCGAGACGCCTATCCGCCTCTTCGCTCCCTGCAAGGCTGTAAGCTTGGCGCTGGTACTTGCAAGGGAGAAGGCAGGTGCAGAGAGCACCGCCGTCTGCCGGCGTTGTGCAGGCTGGAAAGGAAAGAGGGCTACCACTAGGATGTGCTGCAAATACAGGTTTGCACGCGTCGAGGGTAAGCTCCGGCTAAGCTCGTTGACCTCAAACTGTTCTCTGTGCGAGACTTAGCTGAGAAGCTTTCCGTTAAGATTCAGGCTACCACGCAGACCGAATGTGCTGCTACCTAGCGCTGAGAGAGAAAGTGCAGAGGCCAGGCGTGTTTGGGCAGAGGCAGCAGCCTGGAGGCTTTCGCTGCCAGCACCGTGCTCTCTGGGCGAGAAGCAGACGACTGTTCGTCTCCAGCTAAACGAAAGCGCGACCTGCTACGAAGAGCATAAGAACGAAGGCAGAGCAGCAGGCTGCTGTGCGAATCGCCCAGGCTGCAAGAGGAAGCGTGCGTGGCACTCGCTTGTTTGCGGATTCACTTTAGCAGTCGGAAGCAGAAAGTTCAACCTGCGGCTACTTGTGCTGCTACCTATTTCTCTTCCAGTATTCCCTGGAACCAATTCTGCTAGCTTCATGCTTGGCGATGCAGAGATGACAGTGGTAGATGCGGTGGAGAAGGGAAAAACAGAGTGCAGAGGACAGTTTCTGGTGCTTGACGTGAGGCAAGGGGAAGGTTCAGCCCAGCAGAGGCTGTTACCCCTGGAGCCTTTTTCTTTGGCAGCAGCTGCTGCAAGTGGGCAAGGGAGCTGCGAGAGTGAAGAAGGGGACGGTCCATCTAGCTGAGGAAAGAAGAAGCTCCCCGAGGCGCAGTTTGTTGTGCTCAGTTTCAAGGCTGCCTGGAGGAGGGGGGGACTTGAAGAACGCCTTCTTTCTGGACGCCTCCTCCTGGCTGTGCTCCAGCTGCATGCACTCTGCAGCACGGAAGGTTTAGGAACCTGCTGCTGGCCAGCTTGTGTCCAGGAGTGCAAGGGCTGCGCCTTCCTTTCTGAAGCAGCCAGAGCATTCTCAGCTGCATGTGCTTGTGAAGCAGCTCTTGGCTGGACATTTGAAATTGGCTCCCCTGAGTACATGAGCCCGGTGCCCAGCTGCTTGGTTCTTCGCCTTCTGTGCTCTGGACAGAAGTGAAGCCCAGCCATGGCTTGGAGCTTTGCCGCTCTTCAGCGTGAACACTGCACGCAGCCACAGTGTGCTGTGCAGGGATTTTCCTTCAGCTCGACGGACAAGCATTTTCTTGCTGTTTCACCGAGTGCAAACTGTCCGTGTAGCTCTCGCTCAGCGAAATGCGTTTGGAGAGAAACACTTGCTGGAGTAGCTTTTCGCTGGGCAAGACTTTCAACACAGCACCACAATTCGGGCAAGGAGCAGCAGAAAGGAAGACCATCTTTTGGTCCTGGCACCTTCTTCTGGGCGAGACGCCTATCCGCCTCTTCGCTCCCTGCAAGGCTGTAAGCTTGGCGCTGGTACTTGCAAGTGAGAAGGCAGGTGCAGAGAGCACCGCCGTCTGCCGGCGCTGTGCAGGCTGGAAAGGAAAGAGGGCTACCACTAGGATGTGCTGCAAATACAGGTTTCCACGCGTCGAGGGTAAGCTCCGGCTAAGCTCGTTGACCTCAAACTGTTCTCTGTGCGAGACTTAGCTGAGAAGCTTTCCGTTAAGATTCAGGCTACCACGCAGACCGAATGTGCTGCTACCTAGCGCTGAGAGAGAAAGTGCAGAGGCCAGGCGTGTTTGGGCAGAGGCAGCAGCCTGGAGGCTTTCGCTGCCAGCACCGTGCTCTCTGGGCGAGAAGCAGACGACTGTTCGTCTCCAGCTAAACGAAAGCGCGACCTGCTACGAAGAGCATAAGAACGAAGGCAGAGCAGCAGGCTGCTGTGCGAATCGCCCAGGCTGCAAGAGGAAGCGTGCGTGGCACTCGCTTGTTTGCGGATTCACTTTAGCAGTCGGAAGCAGAAAGTTCAACCTGCGGCTACTTGTGCTGCTACCTATTTCTCTTCCAGTATTCCCTGGAACCAATTCTGCTAGCTTCATGCTTGGCGATGCAGAGATGACAGTGGTAGATGCGGTGGAGAAGGGAAAAACAGAGTGCAGAGGACAGTTTCTGGTGCTTGACGTGAGGCAAGGGGAAGGTTCAGCCCAGCAGAGGCTGTTACCCCTGGAGCCTTTTTCTTTGGCAGCAGCTGCTGCAAGTGGGCAAGGGAGCTGCGAGAGTGAAGAAGGGGACGGTCCATCTAGCTGAGGAAAGAAGAAGCTCCCCGAGGCGCAGTTTGTTGTGCTCAGTTTCAAGGCTGCCTGGAGGAGGGGGGGACTTGAAGAACGCCTTCTTTCTGGACGCCTCCTCCTGGCTGTGCTCCAGCTGCATGCACTCTGCAGCACGGAAGGTTTAGGAACCTGCTGCTGGCCAGCTTGTGTCCAGGAGTGCAAGGGCTGCGCCTTCCTTTCTGAAGCAGCCAGAGCATTCTCAGCTGCATGTGCTTGTGAAGCAGCTCTTGGCTGGACATTTGAAATTGGCTCCCCTGAGTACATGAGCCCGGTGCCCAGCTGCTTGGTTCTTCGCCTTCTGTGCTCTGGACAGAAGTGAAGCCCAGCCATGGCTTGGAGCTTTGCCGCTCTTCAGCGTGAACACTGCACGCAGCCACAGTGTGCTGTGCAGGGATTTTCCTTCAGCTCGACGGACAAGCATTTTCTTGCTGTTTCACCGAGTGCAAACTGTCCGTGTAGCTCTCGCTCAGCGAAATGCGTTTGGAGAGAAACACTTGCTGGAGTAGCTTTTCGCTGGGCAAGACTTTCAACACAGCACCACAATTCGGGCAAGGAGCAGCAGAAAGGAAGACCATCTTTTGGTCCTGGCACCTTCTTCTGGGCGAGACGCCTATCCGCCTCTTCGCTCCCTGCAAGGCTGTAAGCTTGGCGCTGGTACTTGCAAGTGAGAAGGCAGGTGCAGAGAGCACCGCCGTCTGCCGGCGCTGTGCAGGCTGGAAAGGAAAGAGGGCTACCACTAGGATGTGCTGCAAATACAGGTTTCCACGCGTCGAGGGTAAGCTCCGGCTAAGCTCGTTGACCTCAAACTGTTCTCTGTGCGAGACTTAGCTGAGAAGCTTTCCGTTAAGATTCAGGCTACCACGCAGACCGAATGTGCTGCTACCTAGCGCTGAGAGAGAAAGTGCAGAGGCCAGGCGTGTTTGGGCAGAGGCAGCAGCCTGGAGGCTTTCGCTGCCAGCACCGTGCTCTCTGGGCGAGAAGCAGACGACTGTTCGTCTCCAGCTAAACGAAAGCGCGACCTGCTACGAAGAGCATAAGAACGAAGGCAGAGCAGCAGGCTGCTGTGCGAATCGCCCAGGCTGCAAGAGGAAGCGTGCGTGGCACTCGCTTGTTTGCGGATTCACTTTAGCAGTCGGAAGCAGAAAGTTCAACCTGCGCCTACTTGTGCTGCTACCTATTTCTCTTCCAGTATTCCCTGGAACCAATTCTGCTAGCTTCATGCTTGGAGATGCAGAGATGACAGTGGTAGATGCGGTGGAGAAGGGAAAAACAGAGTGCAGAGGACAGTTTCTGGTGCTTGACGTGAGGCAAGGGGAAGGTTCAGCCCAGCAGAGGCTGTTACCCCTGGAGCCTTTTTCTTTGGCAGCAGCTGCTGCAAGTGGGCAAGGGAGCTGCGAGAGTGAAGAAGGGGACGGTCCATCTAGCTGAGGAAAGAAGAAGCTCCCCGAGGCGCAGTTTGTTGCGCTCAGTTTCAAGGCTGCCTGGAGGAGGGGGGGACTTGAAGAACGCCTTCTTTCTGGACGCCTCCTCCTGGCTGTGCTCCAGCTGCATGCACTCTGCAGCACGGAAGGTTTAGGAACCTGCTGCTGGCCAGCTTGTGTCCAGGAGTGCAAGGGCTGCGCCTTCCTTTCTGAAGCAGCCAGAGCATTCTCAGCTGCATGTGCTTGTGAAGCAGCTCTTGGCTGGACATTTGAAATTGGCTCCCCTGAGTACATGAGCCCGGTGCCCAGCTGCTTGGTTCTTCGCCTTCTGTGCTCTGGACAGAAGTGAAGCCCAGCCATGGCTTGGAGCTTTGCCGCTCTTCAGCGTGAACACTGCACGCAGCCACAGTGTGCTGTGCAGGGATTTTCCTTCAGCTCGACGGACAAGCATTTTCTTGCTGTTTCACCGAGTGCAAACTGTCCGTGTAGCTCTCGCTCAGCGAAATGCGTTTGGAGAGAACCACTTGCTGGAGTAGCTTTTCGCTGGGCAAGACTTTCAACACAGCACCACAATTCGGGCAAGGAGCAGCAGAAAGGAAGACCATCTTTTGGTCCTGGCACCTTCTTCTGGGCGAGACGCCTATCCGCCTCTTCGCTCCCTGCAAGGCTGTAAGCTTGGCGCTGGTACTTGCAAGGGAGAAGGCAGGTGCAGAGAGCACCGCCGTCTGCCGGCGTTGTGCAGGCTGGAAAGGAAAGAGGGCTACCACTAGGATGTGCTGCAAATACAGGTTTGCACGCGTCGAGGGTAAGCTCCGGCTAAGCTCGTTGACCTCAAACTGTTCTCTGTGCGAGACTTAGCTGAGAAGCTTTCCGTTAAGATTCAGGCTACCACGCAGACCGAATGTGCTGCTACCTAGCGCTGAGAGAGAAAGTGCAGAGGCCAGGCGTGTTTGGGCAGAGGCAGCAGCCTGGAGGCTTTCGCTGCCAGCACCGTGCTCTCTGGGCGAGAAGCAGACGACTGTTCGTCTCCAGCTAAACGAAAGCGCGACCTGCTACGAAGAGCATAAGAACGAAGGCAGAGCAGCAGGCTGCTGTGCGAATCGCCCAGGCTGCAAGAGGAAGCGTGCGTGGCACTCGCTTGTTTGCGGATTCACTTTAGCAGTCGGAAGCAGAAAGTTCAACCTGCGGCTACTTGTGCTGCTACCTATTTCTCTTCCAGTATTCCCTGGAACCAATTCTGCTAGCTTCATGCTTGGCGATGCAGAGATGACAGTGGTAGATGCGGTGGAGAAGGGAAAAACAGAGTGCAGAGGACAGTTTCTGGTGCTTGACGTGAGGCAAGGGGAAGGTTCAGCCCAGCAGAGGCTGTTACCCCTGGAGCCTTTTTCTTTGGCAGCAGCTGCTGCAAGTGGGCAAGGGAGCTGCGAGAGTGAAGAAGGGGACGGTCCATCTAGCTGAGGAAAGAAGAAGCTCCCCGAGGCGCAGTTTGTTGTGCTCAGTTTCAAGGCTGCCTGGAGGAGGGGGGGACTTGAAGAACGCCTTCTTTCTGGACGCCTCCTTCTGGCTGTGCTCCAGCTGCATGCACTCTGCAGCACGGAAGGTTTAGGAACGTGCTGCTGGCCAGCTTGTGTCCAGGAGTGCAAGGGCTGCGCCTTCCTTTCTGAAGCAGCCAGAGCATTCTCCGCTGCAGCTGCTTGTGAAGCAGCTCTTGGCTGGACATTTGAAATTGGCTCCCCTGAGTACATGAGCCCGGTGCCCAGCTGCTTGGTTCTTCGCCTTCTGTGCTCTGGACAGAAGTGAAGCCCAGCCATGGCTTGGAGCTTTGCCGCTCTTCAGCGTGAACACTGCACGCAGCCACAGTGTGCTGTGCAGGGATTTTCCTTCAGCTCGACGGACAAGCATTTTCTTGCTGTTTCACCGAGTGCAAACTGTCCGTGTAGCTCTCGCTCAGCGAAATGCGTTTGGAGAGAAACACTTGCTGGAGTAGCTTTTCGCTGGGCAAGACTTTCAACACAGCACCACAATTCGGGCAAGGAGCAGCAGAAAGGAAGACCATCTTTTGGTCCTGGCACCTTCTTCTGGGCGAGACGCCTATCCGCCTCTTCGCTCCCTGCAAGGCTGTAAGCTTGGCGCTGGTACTTGCAAGGGAGAAGGCAGGTGCAGAGAGCACCGCCGTCTGCCGGCGCTGTGCAGGCTGGAAAGGAAAGAGGGCTACCACTAGGATGTGCTGCAAATACAGGTTTCCACGCGTCGAGGGTAAGCTCCGGCTAAGCTCGTTGACCTCAAACTGTTCTCTGTGCGAGACTTAGCTGAGAAGCTTTCCGTTAAGATTCAGGCTACCACGCAGACCGAATGTGCTGCTACCTAGCGCTGAGAGAGAAAGTGCAGAGGCCAGGCGTGTTTGGGCAGAGGCAGCAGCCTGGAGGCTTTCGCTGCCAGCACCGTGCTCTCTGGGCGAGAAGCAGACGACTGTTCGTCTCCAGCTAAACGAAAGCGCGACCTGCTACGAAGAGCATAAGAACGAAGGCAGAGCAGCAGGCTGCTGTGCGAATCGCCCAGGCTGCAAGAGGAAGCGTGCGTGGCACTCGCTTGTTTGCGGATTCACTTTAGCAGTCGGAAGCAGAAAGTTCAACCTGCGGCTACTTGTGCTGCTACCTATTTCTCTTCCAGTATTCTCTGGAACCAATTCTGCTAGCTTCATGCTTGGAGATGCAGAGATGACAGTGGTAGATGCGGTGGAGAAGGGAAAAACAGAGTGCAGAGGACAGTTTCTGGTGCTTGACGTGAGGCAAGGGGAAGGTTCAGCCCAGCAGAGGCTGTTACCCCTGGAGCCTTTTTCTTTGGCAGCAGCTGCTGCAAGTGGGCAAGGGAGCTGCGAGAGTGAAGAAGGGGACGGTCCATCTAGCTGAGGAAAGAAGAAGCTCCCCGAGGCGCAGTTTGTTGTGCTCAGTTTCAAGGCTGCCTGGAGGAGGGGGGGACTTGAAGAACGCCTTCTTTCTGGACGCCTCCTTCTGGCTGTGCTCCAGCTGCATGCACTCTGCAGCACGGAAGGTTTAGGAACGTGCTGCTGGCCAGCTTGTGTCCAGGAGTGCAAGGGCTGCGCCTTCCTTTCTGAAGCAGCCAGAGCATTCTCAGCTGCATGTGCTTGTGAAGCAGCTCTTGGCTGGACATTTGAAATTGGCTCCCCTGAGTACATGAGCCCGGTGCCCAGCTGCTTGGTTCTTCGCCTTCTGTGCTCTGGACAGAAGTGAAGCCCAGCCATGGCTTGGAGCTTTGCCGCTCTTCAGCGTGAACACTGCACGCAGCCACAGTGTGCTGTGCAGGGATTTTCCTTCAGCTCGACGGACAAGCATTTTCTTGCTGTTTCACCGAGTGCAAACTGTCCGTGTAGCTCTCGCTCAGCGAAATGCGTTTGGAGAGAAACACTTGCTGGAGTAGCTTTTCGCTGGGCAAGACTTTCAACACAGCACCACAATTCGGGCAAGGAGCAGCAGAAAGGAAGACCATCTTTTGGTCCTGGCACCTTCTTCTGGGCGAGACGCCTATCCGCCTCTTCGCTCCCTGCAAGGCTGTAAGCTTGGCGCTGGTACTTGCAAGTGAGAAGGCAGGTGCAGAGAGCACCGCCGTCTGCCGGCGTTGTGCAGGCTGGAAAGGAAAGAGGGCTACCACTAGGATGTGCTGCAAATACAGGTTTCCACGCGTCGAGGGTAAGCTCCGGCTAAGCTCGTTGACCTCAAACTGTTCTCTGTGCGAGACTTAGCTGAGAAGCTTTCCGTTAAGATTCAGGCTACCACGCAGACCGAATGTGCTGCTACCTAGCGCTGAGAGAGAAAGTGCAGAGGCCAGGCGTGTTTGGGCAGAGGCAGCAGCCTGGAGGCTTTCGCTGCCAGCACCGTGCTCTCTGGGCGAGAAGCAGACGACTGTTCGTCTCCAGCTAAACGAAAGCGCGACCTGCTACGAAGAGCATAAGAACGAAGGCAGAGCAGCAGGCTGCTGTGCGAATCGCCCAGGCTGCAAGAGGAAGCGTGCGTGGCACTCGCTTGTTTGCGGATTCACTTTAGCAGTCGGAAGCAGAAAGTTCAACCTGCGGCTACTTGTGCTGCTACCTATTTCTCTTCCAGTATTCCCTGGAACCAATTCTGCTAGCTTCATGCTTGGCGATGCAGAGATGACAGTGGTAGATGCGGTGGAGAAGGGAAAAACAGAGTGCAGAGGACAGTTTCTGGTGCTTGACGTGAGGCAAGGGGAAGGTTCAGCCCAGCAGAGGCTGTTACCCCTGGAGCCTTTTTCTTTGGCAGCAGCTGCTGCAAGTGGGCAAGGGAGCTGCGAGAGTGAAGAAGGGGACGGTCCATCTAGCTGAGGAAAGAAGAAGCTCCCCGAGGCGCAGTTTGTTGTGCTCAGTTTCAAGGCTGCCTGGAGGAGGGGGGGACTTGAAGAACGCCTTCTTTCTGGACGCCTCCTTCTGGCTGTGCTCCAGCTGCATGCACTCTGCAGCACGGAAGGTTTAGGAACCTGCTGCTGGCCAGCTTGTGTCCAGGAGTGCAAGGGCTGCGCCTTCCTTTCTGAAGCAGCCAGAGCATTCTCCGCTGCAGCTGCTTGTGAAGCAGCTCTTGGCTGGACATTTGAAATTGGCTCCCCTGAGTACATGAGCCCGGTGCCCAGCTGCTTGGTTCTTCGCCTTCTGTGCTCTGGACAGAAGTGAAGCCCAGCCATGGCTTGGAGCTTTGCCGCTCTTCAGCGTGAACACTGCACGCAGCCACAGTGTGCTGTGCAGGGATTTTCCTTCAGCTCGACGGACAAGCATTTTCTTGCTGTTTCACCGAGTGCAAACTGTCCGTGTAGCTCTCGCTCAGCGAAATGCGTTTGGAGAGAAACACTTGCTGGAGTAGCTTTTCGCTGGGCAAGACTTTCAACACAGCACCACAATTCGGGCAAGGAGCAGCAGAAAGGAAGACCATCTTTTGGTCCTGGCACCTTCTTCTGGGCGAGACGCCTATCCGCCTCTTCGCTCCCTGCAAGGCTGTAAGCTTGGCGCTGGTACTTGCAAGTGAGAAGGCAGGTGCAGAGAGCACCGCCGTCTGCCGGCGCTGTGCAGGCTGGAAAGGAAAGAGGGCTACCACTAGGATGTGCTGCAAATACAGGTTTCCACGCGTCGAGGGTAAGCTCCGGCTAAGCTCGTTGACCTCAAACTGTTCTCTGTGCGAGACTTAGCTGAGAAGCTTTCCGTTAAGATTCAGGCTACCACGCAGACCGAATGTGCTGCTACCTAGCGCTGAGAGAGAAAGTGCAGAGGCCAGGCGTGTTTGGGCAGAGGCAGCAGCCTGGAGGCTTTCGCTGCCAGCACCGTGCTCTCTGGGCGAGAAGCAGGACGACTGTTCGTCTCCAGCTAAACGAAAGCGCGACCTGCTACGAAGAGCATAAGAACGAAGGCAGAGCAGCAGGCTGCTGTGCGAATCGCCCAGGCTGCAAGAGGAAGCGTGCGTGGCACTCGCTTGTTTGCGGATTCACTTTAGCAGTCGGAAGCAGAAAGTTCAACCTGCGGCTACTTGTGCTGCTACCTATTTCTCTTCCAGTATTCCCTGGAACCAATTCTGCTAGCTTCATGCTTGGCGATGCAGAGATGACAGTGGTAGATGCGGTGGAGAAGGGAAAAACAGAGTGCAGAGGACAGTTTCTGGTGCTTGACGTGAGGCAAGGGGAAGGTTCAGCCCAGCAGAGGCTGTTACCCCTGGAGCCTTTTTCTTTGGCAGCAGCTGCTGCAAGTGGGCAAGGGAGCTGCGAGAGTGAAGAAGGGGACGGTCCATCTAGCTGAGGAAAGAAGAAGCTCCCGAGGCGCAGTTTGTTGTGCTCAGTTTCAAGGCTGCCTGGAGGAGGGGGGGGACTTGAAGAACGCCTTCTTTCTGGACGCCTCCTTCTGGCTGTGCTCCAGCTGCATGCACTCTGCAGCACGGAAGGTTTAGGAACCTGCTGCTGGCCAGCTTGTGTCCAGGAGTGCAAGGGCTGCGCCTTCCTTTCTGAAGCAGCCAGAGCATTCTCCGCTGCAGCTGCTTGTGAAGCAGCTCTTGGCTGGACATTTGAAATTGGCTCCCCTGAGTACATGAGCCCGGTGCCCAGCTGCTTGGTTCTTCGCCTTCTGTGCTCTGGACAGAAGTGAAGCCCAGCCATGGCTTGGAGCTTTGCCGCTCTTCAGCGTGAACACTGCACGCAGCCACAGTGTGCTGTGCAGGGATTTTCCTTCAGCTCGACGGACAAGCATTTTCTTGCTGTTTCACCGAGTGCAAACTGTCCGTGTAGCTCTCGCTCAGCGAAATGCGTTTGGAGAGAAACACTTGCTGGAGTAGCTTTTCGCTGGGCAAGACTTTCAACACAGCACCACAATTCGGGCAAGGGAGCAGCAGAAAGGAAGACCATCTTTTGGTCCTGGCACCTTCTTCTGGGCGAGACGCCTATCCGCCTCTTCGCTCCCTGCAAGGCTGTAAGCTTGGCGCTGGTACTTGCAAGTGAGAAGGCAGGTGCAGAGAGCACCGCCGTCTGCCGGCGCTGTGCAGGCTGGAAAGGAAAGAGGGCTACCACTAGGATGTGCTGCAAATACAGGTTTCCACGCGTCGAGGGTAAGCTCCGGCTAAGCTCGTTGACCTCAAACTGTTCTCTGTGCGAGACTTAGCTGAGAAGCTTTCCGTTAAGATTCAGGCTACCACGCAGACCGAATGTGCTGCTACCTAGCGCTGAGAGAGAAAGTGCAGAGGCCAGGCGTGTTTGGGCAGAGGCAGCAGCCTGGAGGCTTTCGCTGCCAGCACCGTGCTCTCTGGGCGAGAAGCAGACGACTGTTCGTCTCCAGCTAAACGAAAGCGCGACCTGCTACGAAGAGCATAAGAACGAAGGCAGAGCAGCAGGCTGCTGTGCGAATCGCCCAGGCTGCAAGAGGAAGCGTGCGTGGCACTCGCTTGTTTGCGGATTCACTTTAGCAGTCGGAAGCAGAAAGTTCAACCTGCGGCTACTTGTGCTGCTACCTATTTCTCTTCCAGTATTCCCTGGAACCAATTCTGCTAGCTTCATGCTTGGAGATGCAGAGATGACAGTGGTAGATGCGGTGGAGAAGGGAAAAAACAGAGTGCAGAGGACAGTTTCTGGTGCTTGACGTGAGGCAAGGGGAAGGTTCAGCCCAGCAGAGGCTGTTACCCCTGGAGCCTTTTTCTTTGGCAGCAGCTGCTGCAAGTGGGCAAGGGAGCTGCGAGAGTGAAGAAGGGGACGGTCCATCTAGCTGAGGAAAGAAGAAGCTCCCCGAGGCGCAGTTTGTTGCGCTCAGTTTCAAGGCTGCCTGGAGGAGGGGGGGACTTGAAGAACGCCTTCTTTCTGGACGCCTCCTCCTGGCTGTGCTCCAGCTGCATGCACTCTGCAGCACGGAAGGTTTAGGAACCTGCTGCTGGCCAGCTTGTGTCCAGGAGTGCAAGGGCTGCGCCTTCCTTTCTGAAGCAGCCAGAGCATTCTCAGCTGCATGTGCTTGTGAAGCAGCTCTTGGCTGGACATTTGAAATTGGCTCCCCTGAGTACATGAGCCCGGTGCCCAGCTGCTTGGTTCTTCGCCTTCTGTGCTCTGGACAGAAGTGAAGCCCAGCCATGGCTTGGAGCTTTGCCGCTCTTCAGCGTGAACACTGCACGCAGCCACAGTGTGCTGTGCAGGGATTTTCCTTCAGCTCGACGGACAAGCATTTTCTTGCTGTTTCACCGAGTGCAAACTGTCCGTGTAGCTCTCGCTCAGCGAAATGCGTTTGGAGAGAACCACTTGCTGGAGTAGCTTTTCGCTGGGCAAGACTTTCAACACAGCACCACAATTCGGGCAAGGAGCAGCAGAAAGGAAGACCATCTTTTGGTCCTGGCACCTTCTTCTGGGCGAGACGCCTATCCGCCTCTTCGCTCCCTGCAAGGCTGTAAGCTTGGCGCTGGTACTTGCAAGGGAGAAGGCAGGTGCAGAGAGCACCGCCGTCTGCCGGCGTTGTGCAGGCTGGAAAGGAAAGAGGGCTACCACTAGGATGTGCTGCAAATACAGGTTTGCACGCGTCGAGGGTAAGCTCCGGCTAAGCTCGTTGACCTCAAACTGTTCTCTGTGCGAGACTTAGCTGAGAAGCTTTCCGTTAAGATTCAGGCTACCACGCAGACCGAATGTGCTGCTACCTAGCGCTGAGAGAGAAAGTGCAGAGGCCAGGCGTGTTTGGGCAGAGGCAGCAGCCTGGAGGCTTTCGCTGCCAGCACCGTGCTCTCTGGGCGAGAAGCAGACGACTGTTCGTCTCCAGCTAACGAAAGCGCGACCTGCTACGAAGAGCATAAGAACGAAGGCCAGAGCAGCAGGCTGCTGTGCGAATCGCCCAGGCTGCAAGAGGAAGCGTGCGTGGCACTCGCTTGTTTGCGGATTCACTTTAGCAGTCGGAAGCAGAAAGTTCAACCTGCGGCTACTTGTGCTGCTACCTATTTCTCTTCCAGTATTCCCTGGAACCAATTCTGCTAGCTTCATGCTTGGCGATGCAGAGATGACAGTGGTAGATGCGGTGGAGAAGGGAAAAGCTTGGCGATGCAGAGATGACAGTGGTAGATGCGGTGGAGAAGGGAAAAACAGAGTGCAGAGGACAGTTTCTGGTGCTTGACGTGAGGCAAGGGGAAGGTTCAGCCCAGCAGAGGCTGTTACCCCTGGAGCCTTTTTCTTTGGCAGCAGCTGCTGCAAGTGGGCAAGGGAGCTGCGAGAGTGAAGAAGGGGACGGTCCATCTAGCTGAGGAAAGAAGAAGCTCCCCGAGGCGCAGTTTGTTGTGCTCAGTTTCAAGGCTGCCTGGAGGAGGGGGGGACTTGAAGAACGCCTTCTTTCTGGACGCCT
The DNA here is from genome assembly GCF_020740725.1 of Corvus hawaiiensis. Classification (NCBI taxonomy): domain Eukaryota; kingdom Metazoa; phylum Chordata; class Aves; order Passeriformes; family Corvidae; genus Corvus; species Corvus hawaiiensis. The sequence continues at coordinate 10,433,143 of NC_063216.1, forward strand.
CCTCCTGGCTGTGCTCCAGCTGCATGCACTCTGCAGCACGGAAGGTTTAGGAACCTGCTGCTGGCCAGCTTGTGTCCAGGAGTGCAAGGGCTGCGCCTTCCTTTCTGAAGCAGCCAGAGCATTCTCCGCTGCAGCTGCTTGTGAAGCAGCTCTTGGCTGGACATTTGAAATTGGCTCCCCTGAGTACATGAGCCCGGTGCCCAGCTGCTTGGTTCTTCGCCTTCTGTGCTCTGGACAGAAGTGAAGCCCAGCCATGGCTTGGAGCTTTGCCGCTCTTCAGCGTGAACACTGCACGCAGCCACAGTGTGCTGTGCAGGGATTTTCCTTCAGCTCGACGGACAAGCATTTTCTTGCTGTTTCACCGAGTGCAAACTGTCCGTGTAGCTCTCGCTCAGCGAAATGCGTTTGGAGAGAAACACTTGCTGGAGTAGCTTTTCGCTGGGCAAGACTTTCAACACAGCACCACAATTCGGGCAAGGAGCAGCAGAAAGGAAGACCATCTTTTGGTCCTGGCACGTTCTTCTGGGCGAGACGCCTATCCGCCTCTTCGCTCCCTGCAAGGCTGTAAGCTTGGCGCTGGTACTTGCAAGTGAGAAGGCAGGTGCAGAGAGCACCGCCGTCTGCCGGCGCTGTGCAGGCTGGAAAGGAAAGAGGGCTACCACTAGGATGTGCTGCAAATACAGGTTTCCACGCGTCGAGGGTAAGCTCCGGCTAAGCTCGTTGACCTCAAACTGTTCTCTGTGCGAGACTTAGCTGAGAAGCTTTCCGTTAAGATTCAGGCTACCACGCAGACCGAATGTGCTGCTACCTAGCGCTGAGAGAGAAAGTGCAGAGGCCAGGCGTGTTTGGGCAGAGGCAGCAGCCTGGAGGCTTTCGCTGCCAGCACCGTGCTCTCTGGGCGAGAAACAGACGACTGTTCGTCTCCAGCTAAACGAAAGCGCGACCTGCTACGAAGAGCATAAGAACGAAGGCAGAGCAGCAGGCTGCTGTGCGAATCGCCCAGGCTGCAAGAGGAAGCGTGCGTGGCACTCGCTTGTTTGCGGATTCACTTTAGCAGTCGGAAGCAGAAAGTTCAACCTGCGGCTACTTGTGCTGCTACCTATTTCTCTTCCAGTATTCCCTGGAACCAATTCTGCTAGCTTCATGCTTGGAGATGCAGAGATGACAGTGGTAGATGCGGTGGAGAAGGGAAAAACAGAGTGCAGAGGACAGTTTCTGGTGCTTGACGTGAGGCAAGGGGAAGGTTCAGCCCAGCAGAGGCTGTTACCCCTGGAGCCTTTTTCTTTGGCAGCAGCTGCTGCAAGTGGGCAAGGGAGCTGCGAGAGTGAAGAAGGGGACGGTCCATCTAGCTGAGGAAAGAAGAAGCTCCCCGAGGCGCAGTTTGTTGCGCTCAGTTTCAAGGCTGCCTGGAGGAGGGGGGGACTTGAAGAACGCCTTCTTTCTGGACGCCTCCTCCTGGCTGTGCTCCAGCTGCATGCACTCTGCAGCACGGAAGGTTTAGGAACCTGCTGCTGGCCAGCTTGTGTCCAGGAGTGCAAGGGCTGCGCCTTCCTTTCTGAAGCAGCCAGAGCATTCTCAGCTGCATGTGCTTGTGAAGCAGCTCTTGGCTGGACATTTGAAATTGGCTCCCCTGAGTACATGAGCCCGGTGCCCAGCTGCTTGGTTCTTCGCCTTCTGTGCTCTGGACAGAAGTGAAGCCCAGCCATGGCTTGGAGCTTTGCCGCTCTTCAGCGTGAACACTGCACGCAGCCACAGTGTGCTGTGCAGGGATTTTCCTTCAGCTCGACGGACAAGCATTTTCTTGCTGTTTCACCGAGTGCAAACTGTCCGTGTAGCTCTCGCTCAGCGAAATGCGTTTGGAGAGAAACACTTGCTGGAGTAGCTTTTCGCTGGGCAAGACTTTCAACACAGCACCACAATTCGGGCAAGGAGCAGCAGAAAGGAAGACCATCTTTTGGTCCTGGCACCTTCTTCTGGGCGAGACGCCTATCCGCCTCTTCGCTCCCTGCAAGGCTGTAAGCTTGGCGCTGGTACTTGCAAGGGAGAAGGCAGGTGCAGAGAGCACCGCCGTCTGCCGGCGTTGTGCAGGCTGGAAAGGAAAGAGGGCTACCACTAGGATGTGCTGCAAATACAGGTTTGCACGCGTCGAGGGTAAGCTCCGGCTAAGCTCGTTGACCTCAAACTGTTCTCTGTGCGAGACTTAGCTGAGAAGCTTTCCGTTAAGATTCAGGCTACCACGCAGACCGAATGTGCTGCTACCTAGCGCTGAGAGAGAAAGTGCAGAGGCCAGGCGTGTTTGGGCAGAGGCAGCAGCCTGGAGGCTTTCGCTGCCAGCACCGTGCTCTCTGGGCGAGAAGCAGACGACTGTTCGTCTCCAGCTAAACGAAAGCGCGACCTGCTACGAAGAGCATAAGAACGAAGGCAGAGCAGCAGGCTGCTGTGCGAATCGCCCAGGCTGCAAGAGGAAGCGTGCGTGGCACTCGCTTGTTTGCGGATTCACTTTAGCAGTCGGAAGCAGAAAGTTCAACCTGCGGCTACTTGTGCTGCTACCTATTTCTCTTCCAGTATTCCCTGGAACCAATTCTGCTAGCTTCATGCTTGGCGATGCAGAGATGACAGTGGTAGATGCGGTGGAGAAGGGAAAAACAGAGTGCAGAGGACAGTTTCTGGTGCTTGACGTGAGGCAAGGGGAAGGTTCAGCCCAGCAGAGGCTGTTACCCCTGGAGCCTTTTTCTTTGGCAGCAGCTGCTGCAAGTGGGCAAGGGAGCTGCGAGAGTGAAGAAGGGGACGGTCCATCTAGCTGAGGAAAGAAGAAGCTCCCCGAGGCGCAGTTTGTTGTGCTCAGTTTCAAGGCTGCCTGGAGGAGGGGGGGACTTGAAGAACGCCTTCTTTCTGGACGCCTCCTCCTGGCTGTGCTCCAGCTGCATGCACTCTGCAGCACGGAAGGTTTAGGAACCTGCTGCTGGCCAGCTTGTGTCCAGGAGTGCAAGGGCTGCGCCTTCCTTTCTGAAGCAGCCAGAGCATTCTCCGCTGCAGCTGCTTGTGAAGCAGCTCTTGGCTGGACATTTGAAATTGGCTCCCCTGAGTACATGAGCCCGGTGCCCAGCTGCTTGGTTCTTCGCCTTCTGTGCTCTGGACAGAACTGAAGCCCAGCCATGGCTTGGAGCTTTGCCGCTCTTCAGCGTGAACACTGCACGCAGCCACAGTGTGCTGTGCAGGGATTTTCCTTCAGCTCGACGGACAAGCATTTTCTTGCTGTTTCACCGAGTGCAAACTGTCCGTGTAGCTCTCGCTCAGCGAAATGCGTTTGGAGAGAAACACTTGCTGGAGTAGCTTTTCGCTGGGCAAGACTTTCAACACAGCACCACAATTCGGGCAAGGAGCAGCAGAAAGGAAGACCATCTTTTGGTCCTGGCACCTTCTTCTGGGCGAGACGCCTATCCGCCTCTTCGCTCCCTGCAAGGCTGTAAGCTTGGCGCTGGTACTTGCAAGTGAGAAGGCAGGTGCAGAGAGCACCGCCGTCTGCCGGCGCTGTGCAGGCTGGAAAGGAAAGAGGGCTACCACTAGGATGTGCTGCAAATACAGGTTTGCACGCGTCGAGGGTAAGCTCCGGCTAAGCTCGTTGACCTCAAACTGTTCTCTGTGCGAGACTTAGCTGAGAAGCTTTCCGTTAAGATTCAGGCTACCACGCAGACCGAATGTGCTGCTACCTAGCGCTGAGAGAGAAAGTGCAGAGGCCAGGCGTGTTTGGGCAGAGGCAGCAGCCTGGAGGCTTTCGCTGCCAGCACCGTGCTCTCTGGGCGAGAAGCAGACGACTGTTCGTCTCCAGCTAAACGAAAGCGCGACCTGCTACGAAGAGCATAAGAACGAAGGCAGAGCAGCAGGCTGCTGTGCGAATCGCCCAGGCTGCAAGAGGAAGCGTGCGTGGCACTCGCTTGTTTGCGGATTCACTTTAGCAGTCGGAAGCAGAAAGTTCAACCTGCGGCTACTTGTGCTGCTACCTATTTCTCTTCCAGTATTCCCTGGAACCAATTCTGCTAGCTTCATGCTTGGCGATGCAGAGATGACAGTGGTAGATGCGGTGGAGAAGGGAAAAACAGAGTGCAGAGGACAGTTTCTGGTGCTTGACGTGAGGCAAGGGGAAGGTTCAGCCCAGCAGAGGCTGTTACCCCTGGAGCCTTTTTCTTTGGCAGCAGCTGCTGCAAGTGGGCAAGGGAGCTGCGAGAGTGAAGAAGGGGACGGTCCATCTAGCTGAGGAAAGAAGAAGCTCCCCGAGGCGCAGTTTGTTGTGCTCAGTTTCAAGGCTGCCTGGAGGAGGGGGGGACTTGAAGAACGCCTTCTTTCTGGACGCCTCCTCCTGGCTGTGCTCCAGCTGCATGCACTCTGCAGCACGGAAGGTTTAGGAACCTGCTGCTGGCCAGCTTGTGTCCAGGAGTGCAAGGGCTGCGCCTTCCTTTCTGAAGCAGCCAGAGCATTCTCAGCTGCATGTGCTTGTGAAGCAGCTCTTGGCTGGACAGTTGAAATTGGCTCCCCTGAGTACATGAGCCCGGTGCCCAGCTGCTTGGTTCTTCGCCTTCTGTGCTCTGGACAGAAGTGAAGCCCAGCCATGGCTTGGAGCTTTGCCGCTCTTCAGCGTGAACACTGCACGCAGCCACAGTGTGCTGTGCAGGGATTTTCCTTCAGCTCGACGGACAAGCATTTTCTTGCTGTTTCACCGAGTGCAAACTGTCCGTGTAGCTCTCGCTCAGCGAAATGCGTTTGGAGAGAAACACTTGCTGGAGTAGCTTTTCGCTGGGCAAGACTTTCAACACAGCACCACAATTCGGGCAAGGAGCAGCAGAAAGGAAGACCATCTTTTGGTCCTGGCACCTTCTTCTGGGCGAGACGCCTATCCGCCTCTTCGCTCCCTGCAAGGCTGTAAGCTTGGCGCTGGTACTTGCAAGTGAGAAGGCAGGTGCAGAGAGCACCGCCGTCTGCCGGCGCTGTGCAGGCTGGAAAGGAAAGAGGGCTACCACTAGGATGTGCTGCAAATACAGGTTTGCACGCGTCGAGGGTAAGCTCCGGCTAAGCTCGTTGACCTCAAACTGTTCTCTGTGCGAGACTTAGCTGAGAAGCTTTCCGTTAAGATTCAGGCTACCACGCAGACCGAATGTGCTGCTACCTAGCGCTGAGAGAGAAAGTGCAGAGGCCAGGCGTGTTTGGGCAGAGGCAGCAGCCTGGAGGCTTTCGCTGCCAGCACCGTGCTCTCTGGGCGAGAAGCAGACGACTGTTCGTCTCCAGCTAAACGAAAGCGCGACCTGCTACGAAGAGCATAAGAACGAAGGCAGAGCAGCAGGCTGCTGTGCGAATCGCCCAGGCTGCAAGAGGAAGCGTGCGTGGCACTCGCTTGTTTGCGGATTCACTTTAGCAGTCGGAAGCAGAAAGTTCAACCTGCGGCTACTTGTGCTGCTACCTATTTCTCTTCCAGTATTCCCTGGAACCAATTCTGCTAGCTTCATGCTTGGAGATGCAGAGATGACAGTGGTAGATGCGGTGGAGAAGGGAAAAACAGAGTGCAGAGGACAGTTTCTGGTGCTTGACGTGAGGCAAGGGGAAGGTTCAGCCCAGCAGAGGCTGTTACCCCTGGAGCCTTTTTCTTTGGCAGCAGCTGCTGCAAGTGGGCAAGGGAGCTGCGAGAGTGAAGAAGGGGACGGTCCATCTAGCTGAGGAAAGAAGAAGCTCCCCGAGGCGCAGTTTGTTGCGCTCAGTTTCAAGGCTGCCTGGAGGAGGGGGGGACTTGAAGAACGCCTTCTTTCTGGACGCCTCCTCCTGGCTGTGCTCCAGCTGCATGCACTCTGCAGCACGGAAGGTTTAGGAACCTGCTGCTGGCCAGCTTGTGTCCAGGAGTGCAAGGGCTGCGCCTTCCTTTCTGAAGCAGCCAGAGCATTCTCAGCTGCATGTGCTTGTGAAGCAGCTCTTGGCTGGACATTTGAAATTGGCTCCCCTGAGTACATGAGCCCGGTGCCCAGCTGCTTGGTTCTTCGCCTTCTGTGCTCTGGACAGAAGTGAAGCCCAGCCATGGCTTGGAGCTTTGCCGCTCTTCAGCGTGAACACTGCACGCAGCCACAGTGTGCTGTGCAGGGATTTTCCTTCAGCTCGACGGACAAGCATTTTCTTGCTGTTTCACCGAGTGCAAACTGTCCGTGTAGCTCTCGCTCAGCGAAATGCGTTTGGAGAGAACCACTTGCTGGAGTAGCTTTTCGCTGGGCAAGACTTTCAACACAGCACCACAATTCGGGCAAGGAGCAGCAGAAAGGAAGACCATCTTTTGGTCCTGGCACCTTCTTCTGGGCGAGACGCCTATCCGCCTCTTCGCTCCCTGCAAGGCTGTAAGCTTGGCGCTGGTACTTGCAAGGGAGAAGGCAGGTGCAGAGAGCACCGCCGTCTGCCGGCGTTGTGCAGGCTGGAAAGGAAAGAGGGCTACCACTAGGATGTGCTGCAAATACAGGTTTGCACGCGTCGAGGGTAAGCTCCGGCTAAGCTCGTTGACCTCAAACTGTTCTCTGTGCGAGACTTAGCTGAGAAGCTTTCCGTTAAGATTCAGGCTACCACGCAGACCGAATGTGCTGCTACCTAGCGCTGAGAGAGAAAGTGCAGAGGCCAGGCGTGTTTGGGCAGAGGCAGCAGCCTGGAGGCTTTCGCTGCCAGCACCGTGCTCTCTGGGCGAGAAGCAGACGACTGTTCGTCTCCAGCTAAACGAAAGCGCGACCTGCTACGAAGAGCATAAGAACGAAGGCAGAGCAGCAGGCTGCTGTGCGAATCGCCCAGGCTGCAAGAGGAAGCGTGCGTGGCACTCGCTTGTTTGCGGATTCACTTTAGCAGTCGGAAGCAGAAAGTTCAACCTGCGGCTACTTGTGCTGCTACCTATTTCTCTTCCAGTATTCCCTGGAACCAATTCTGCTAGCTTCATGCTTGGCGATGCAGAGATGACAGTGGTAGATGCGGTGGAGAAGGGAAAAACAGAGTGCAGAGGACAGTTTCTGGTGCTTGACGTGAGGCAAGGGGAAGGTTCAGCCCAGCAGAGGCTGTTACCCCTGGAGCCTTTTTCTTTGGCAGCAGCTGCTGCAAGTGGGCAAGGGAGCTGCGAGAGTGAAGAAGGGGACGGTCCATCTAGCTGAGGAAAGAAGAAGCTCCCCGAGGCGCAGTTTGTTGTGCTCAGTTTCAAGGCTGCCTGGAGGAGGGGGGGACTTGAAGAACGCCTTCTTTCTGGACGCCTCCTTCTGGCTGTGCTCCAGCTGCATGCACTCTGCAGCACGGAAGGTTTAGGAACGTGCTGCTGGCCAGCTTGTGTCCAGGAGTGCAAGGGCTGCGCCTTCCTTTCTGAAGCAGCCAGAGCATTCTCCGCTGCAGCTGCTTGTGAAGCAGCTCTTGGCTGGACATTTGAAATTGGCTCCCCTGAGTACATGAGCCCGGTGCCCAGCTGCTTGGTTCTTCGCCTTCTGTGCTCTGGACAGAAGTGAAGCCCAGCCATGGCTTGGAGCTTTGCCGCTCTTCAGCGTGAACACTGCACGCAGCCACAGTGTGCTGTGCAGGGATTTTCCTTCAGCTCGACGGACAAGCATTTTCTTGCTGTTTCACCGAGTGCAAACTGTCCGTGTAGCTCTCGCTCAGCGAAATGCGTTTGGAGAGAAACACTTGCTGGAGTAGCTTTTCGCTGGGCAAGACTTTCAACACAGCACCACAATTCGGGCAAGGAGCAGCAGAAAGGAAGACCATCTTTTGGTCCTGGCACCTTCTTCTGGGCGAGACGCCTATCCGCCTCTTCGCTCCCTGCAAGGCTGTAAGCTTGGCGCTGGTACTTGCAAGGGAGAAGGCAGGTGCAGAGAGCACCGCCGTCTGCCGGCGCTGTGCAGGCTGGAAAGGAAAGAGGGCTACCACTAGGATGTGCTGCAAATACAGGTTTCCACGCGTCGAGGGTAAGCTCCGGCTAAGCTCGTTGACCTCAAACTGTTCTCTGTGCGAGACTTAGCTGAGAAGCTTTCCGTTAAGATTCAGGCTACCACGCAGACCGAATGTGCTGCTACCTAGCGCTGAGAGAGAAAGTGCAGAGGCCAGGCGTGTTTGGGCAGAGGCAGCAGCCTGGAGGCTTTCGCTGCCAGCACCGTGCTCTCTGGGCGAGAAGCAGACGACTGTTCGTCTCCAGCTAAACGAAAGCGCGACCTGCTACGAAGAGCATAAGAACGAAGGCAGAGCAGCAGGCTGCTGTGCGAATCGCCCAGGCTGCAAGAGGAAGCGTGCGTGGCACTCGCTTGTTTGCGGATTCACTTTAGCAGTCGGAAGCAGAAAGTTCAACCTGCGGCTACTTGTGCTGCTACCTATTTCTCTTCCAGTATTCTCTGGAACCAATTCTGCTAGCTTCATGCTTGGAGATGCAGAGATGACAGTGGTAGATGCGGTGGAGAAGGGAAAAACAGAGTGCAGAGGACAGTTTCTGGTGCTTGACGTGAGGCAAGGGGAAGGTTCAGCCCAGCAGAGGCTGTTACCCCTGGAGCCTTTTTCTTTGGCAGCAGCTGCTGCAAGTGGGCAAGGGAGCTGCGAGAGTGAAGAAGGGGACGGTCCATCTAGCTGAGGAAAGAAGAAGCTCCCCGAGGCGCAGTTTGTTGTGCTCAGTTTCAAGGCTGCCTGGAGGAGGGGGGGACTTGAAGAACGCCTTCTTTCTGGACGCCTCCTCCTGGCTGTGCTCCAGCTGCATGCACTCTGCAGCACGGAAGGTTTAGGAACCTGCTGCTGGCCAGCTTGTGTCCAGGAGTGCAAGGGCTGCGCCTTCCTTTCTGAAGCAGCCAGAGCATTCTCAGCTGCATGTGCTTGTGAAGCAGCTCTTGGCTGGACAGTTGAAATTGGCTCCCCTGAGTACATGAGCCCGGTGCCCAGCTGCTTGGTTCTTCGCCTTCTGTGCTCTGGACAGAAGTGAAGCCCAGCCATGGCTTGGAGCTTTGCCGCTCTTCAGCGTGAACACTGCACGCAGCCACAGTGTGCTGTGCAGGGATTTTCCTTCAGCTCGACGGACAAGCATTTTCTTGCTGTTTCACCGAGTGCAAACTGTCCGTGTAGCTCTCGCTCAGCGAAATGCGTTTGGAGAGGAACACTTGCTGGAGTAGCTTTTCGCTGGGCAAGACTTTCAACACAGCACCACAATTCGGGCAAGGAGCAGCAGAAAGGAAGACCATCTTTTGGTCCTGGCACCTTCTTCTGGGCGAGACGCCTATCCGCCTCTTCGCTCCCTGCAAGGCTGTAAGCTTGGCGCTGGTACTTGCAAGTGAGAAGGCAGGTGCAGAGAGCACCGCCGTCTGCCGGCGCTGTGCAGGCTGGAAAGGAAAGAGGGCTACCACTAGGATGTGCTGCAAATACAGGTTTGCACGCGTCGAGGGTAAGCTCCGGCTAAGCTCGTTGACCTCAAACTGTTCTCTGTGCGAGACTTAGCTGAGAAGCTTTCCGTTAAGATTCAGGCTACCACGCAGACCGAATGTGCTGCTACCTAGCGCTGAGAGAGAAAGTGCAGAGGCCAGGCGTGTTTGGGCAGAGGCAGCAGCCTGGAGGCTTTCGCTGCCAGCACCGTGCTCTCTGGGCGAGAAGCAGACGACTGTTCGTCTCCAGCTAAACGAAAGCGCGACCTGCTACGAAGAGCATAAGAACGAAGGCAGAGCAGCAGGCTGCTGTGCGAATCGCCCAGGCTGCAAGAGGAAGCGTGCGTGGCACTCGCTTGTTTGCGGATTCACTTTAGCAGTCGGAAGCAGAAAGTTCAACCTGCGGCTACTTGTGCTGCTACCTATTTCTCTTCCAGTATTCCCTGGAACCAATTCTGCTAGCTTCATGCTTGGCGATGCAGAGATGACAGTGGTAGATGCGGTGGAGAAGGGAAAAACAGAGTGCAGAGGACAGTTTCTGGTGCTTGACGTGAGGCAAGGGGAAGGTTCAGCCCAGCAGAGGCTGTTACCCCTGGAGCCTTTTTCTTTGGCAGCAGCTGCTGCAAGTGGGCAAGGGAGCTGCGAGAGTGAAGAAGGGGACGGTCCATCTAGCTGAGGAAAGAAGAAGCTCCCCGAGGCGCAGTTTGTTGTGCTCAGTTTCAAGGCTGCCTGGAGGAGGGGGGGACTTGAAGAACGCCTTCTTTCTGGACGCCTCCTTCTGGCTGTGCTCCAGCTGCATGCACTCTGCAGCACGGAAGGTTTAGGAACGTGCTGCTGGCCAGCTTGTGTCCAGGAGTGCAAGGGCTGCGCCTTCCTTTCTGAAGCAGCCAGAGCATTCTCAGCTGCATGTGCTTGTGAAGCAGCTCTTGGCTGGACATTTGAAATTGGCTCCCCTGAGTACATGAGCCCGGTGCCCAGCTGCTTGGTTCTTCGCCTTCTGTGCTCTGGACAGAAGTGAAGCCCAGCCATGGCTTGGAGCTTTGCCGCTCTTCAGCGTGAACACTGCACGCAGCCACAGTGTGCTGTGCAGGGATTTTCCTTCAGCTCGACGGACAAGCATTTTCTTGCTGTTTCACCGAGTGCAAACTGTCCGTGTAGCTCTCGCTCAGCGAAATGCGTTTGGAGAGAAACACTTGCTGGAGTAGCTTTTCGCTGGGCAAGACTTTCAACACAGCACCACAATTCGGGCAAGGAGCAGCAGAAAGGAAGACCATCTTTTGGTCCTGGCACGTTCTTCTGGGCGAGACGCCTATCCGCCTCTTCGCTCCCTGCAAGGCTGTAAGCTTGGCGCTGGTACTTGCAAGTGAGAAGGCAGGTGCAGAGAGCACCGCCGTCTGCCGGCGTTGTGCAGGCTGGAAAGGAAAGAGGGCTACCACTAGGATGTGCTGCAAATACAGGTTTCCACGCGTCGAGGGTAAGCTCCGGCTAAGCTCGTTGACCTCAAACTGTTCTCTGTGCGAGACTTAGCTGAGAAGCTTTCCGTTAAGATTCAGGCTACCACGCAGACCGAATGTGCTGCTACCTAGCGCTGAGAGAGAAAGTGCAGAGGCCAGGCGTGTTTGGGCAGAGGCAGCAGCCTGGAGGCTTTCGCTGCCAGCACCGTGCTCTCTGGGCGAGAAGCAGACGACTGTTCGTCTCCAGCTAAACGAAAGCGCGACCTGCTACGAAGAGCATAAGAACGAAGGCAGAGCAGCAGGCTGCTGTGCGAATCGCCCAGGCTGCAAGAGGAAGCGTGCGTGGCACTCGCTTGTTTGCGGATTCACTTTAGCAGTCGGAAGCAGAAAGTTCAACCTGCGGCTACTTGTGCTGCTACCTATTTCTCTTCCAGTATTCCCTGGAACCAATTCTGCTAGCTTCATGCTTGGCGATGCAGAGATGACAGTGGTAGATGCGGTGGAGAAGGGAAAAACAGAGTGCAGAGGACAGTTTCTGGTGCTTGACGTGAGGCAAGGGGAAGGTTCAGCCCAGCAGAGGCTGTTACCCCTGGAGCCTTTTTCTTTGGCAGCAGCTGCTGCAAGTGGGCAAGGGAGCTGCGAGAGTGAAGAAGGGGACGGTCCATCTAGCTGAGGAAAGAAGAAGCTCCCCGAGGCGCAGTTTGTTGTGCTCAGTTTCAAGGCTGCCTGGAGGAGGGGGGGACTTGAAGAACGCCTTCTTTCTGGACGCCTCCTCCTGGCTGTGCTCCAGCTGCATGCACTCTGCAGCACGGAAGGTTTAGGAACCTGCTGCTGGCCAGCTTGTGTCCAGGAGTGCAAGGGCTGCGCCTTCCTTTCTGAAGCAGCCAGAGCATTCTCAGCTGCATGTGCTTGTGAAGCAGCTCTTGGCTGGACATTTGAAATTGGCTCCCCTGAGTACATGAGCCCGGTGCCCAGCTGCTTGGTTCTTCGCCTTCTGTGCTCTGGACAGAAGTGAAGCCCAGCCATGGCTTGGAGCTTTGCCGCTCTTCAGCGTGAACACTGCACGCAGCCACAGTGTGCTGTGCAGGGATTTTCCTTCAGCTCGACGGACAAGCATTTTCTTGCTGTTTCACCGAGTGCAAACTGTCCGTGTAGCTCTCGCTCAGCGAAATGCGTTTGGAGAGAAACACTTGCTGGAGTAGCTTTTCGCTGGGCAAGACTTTCAACACAGCACCACAATTCGGGCAAGGAGCAGCAGAAAGGAAGACCATCTTTTGGTCCTGGCACCTTCTTCTGGGCGAGACGCCTATCCGCCTCTTCGCTCCCTGCAAGGCTGTAAGCTTGGCGCTGGTACTTGCAAGTGAGAAGGCAGGTGCAGAGAGCACCGCCGTCTGCCGGCGCTGTGCAGGCTGGAAAGGAAAGAGGGCTACCACTAGGATGTGCTGCAAATACAGGTTTCCACGCGTCGAGGGTAAGCTCCGGCTAAGCTCGTTGACCTCAAACTGTTCTCTGTGCGAGACTTAGCTGAGAAGCTTTCCGTTAAGATTCAGGCTACCACGCAGACCGAATGTGCTGCTACCTAGCGCTGAGAGAGAAAGTGCAGAGGCCAGGCGTGTTTGGGCAGAGGCAGCAGCCTGGAGGCTTTCGCTGCCAGCACCGTGCTCTCTGGGCGAGAAGCAGACGACTGTTCGTCTCCAGCTAAACGAAAGCGCGACCTGCTACGAAGAGCATAAGAACGAAGGCAGAGCAGCAGGCTGCTGTGCGAATCGCCCAGGCTGCAAGAGGAAGCGTGCGTGGCACTCGCTTGTTTGCGGATTCACTTTAGCAGTCGGAAGCAGAAAGTTCAACCTGCGGCTACTTGTGCTGCTACCTATTTCTCTTCCAGTATTCCCTGGAACCAATTCTGCTAGCTTCATGCTTGGCGATGCAGAGATGACAGTGGTAGATGCGGTGGAGAAGGGAAAAACAGAGTGCAGAGGACAGTTTCTGGTGCTTGACGTGAGGCAAGGGGAAGGTTCAGCCCAGCAGAGGCTGTTACCCCTGGAGCCTTTTTCTTTGGCAGCAGCTGCTGCAAGTGGGCAAGGGAGCTGCGAGAGTGAAGAAGGGGACGGTCCATCTAGCTGAGGAAAGAAGAAGCTCCCCGAGGCGCAGTTTGTTGCGCTCAGTTTCAAGGCTGCCTGGAGGAGGGGGGGACTTGAAGAACGCCTTCTTTCTGGACGCCTCCTCCTGGCTGTGCTCCAGCTGCATGCACTCTGCAGCACGGAAGGTTTAGGAACCTGCTGCTGGCCAGCTTGTGTCCAGGAGTGCAAGGGCTGCGCCTTCCTTTCTGAAGCAGCCAGAGCATTCTCAGCTGCATGTGCTTGTGAAGCAGCTCTTGGCTGGACAGTTGAAATTGGCTCCCCTGAGTACATGAGCCCGGTGCCCAGCTGCTTGGTTCTTCGCCTTCTGTGCTCTGGACAGAAGTGAAGCCCAGCCATGGCTTGGAGCTTTGCCGCTCTTCAGCGTGAACACTGCACGCAGCCACAGTGTGCTGTGCAGGGATTTTCCTTCAGCTCGACGGACAAGCATTTTCTTGCTGTTTCACCGAGTGCAAACTGTCCGTGTAGCTCTCGCTCAGCGAAATGCGTTTGGAGAGAACCACTTGCTGGAGTAGCTTTTCGCTGGGCAAGACTTTCAACACAGCACCACAATTCGGGCAAGGAGCAGCAGAAAGGAAGACCATCTTTTGGTCCTGGCACCTTCTTCTGGGCGAGACGCCTATCCGCCTCTTCGCTCCCTGCAAGGCTGTAAGCTTGGCGCTGGTACTTGCAAGGGAGAAGGCAGGTGCAGAGAGCACCGCCGTCTGCCGGCGTTGTGCAGGCTGGAAAGGAAAGAGGGCTACCACTAGGATGTGCTGCAAATACAGGTTTGCACGCGTCGAGGGTAAGCTCCGGCTAAGCTCGTTGACCTCAAACTGTTCTCTGTGCGAGACTTAGCTGAGAAGCTTTCCGTTAAGATTCAGGCTACCACGCAGACCGAATGTGCTGCTACCTAGCGCTGAGAGAGAAAGTGCAGAGGCCAGGCGTGTTTGGGCAGAGGCAGCAGCCTGGAGGCTTTCGCTGCCAGCACCGTGCTCTCTGGGCGAGAAGCAGACGACTGTTCGTCTCCAGCTAAACGAAAGCGCGACCTGCTACGAAGAGCATAAGAACGAAGGCAGAGCAGCAGGCTGCTGTGCGAATCGCCCAGGCTGCAAGAGGAAGCGTGCGTGGCACTCGCTTGTTTGCGGATTCACTTTAGCAGTCGGAAGCAGAAAGTTCAACCTGCGGCTACTTGTGCTGCTACCTATTTCTCTTCCAGTATTCCCTGGAACCAATTCTGCTAGCTTCATGCTTGGCGATGCAGAGATGACAGTGGTAGATGCGGTGGAGAAGGGAAAAACAGAGTGCAGAGGACAGTTTCTGGTGCTTGACGTGAGGCAAGGGGAAGGTTCAGCCCAGCAGAGGCTGTTACCCCTGGAGCCTTTTTCTTTGGCAGCAGCTGCTGCAAGTGGGCAAGGGAGCTGCGAGAGTGAAGAAGGGGACGGTCCATCTAGCTGAGGAAAGAAGAAGCTCCCCGAGGCGCAGTTTGTTGTGCTCAGTTTCAAGGCTGCCTGGAGGAGGGGGGGACTTGAAGAACGCCTTCTTTCTGGACGCCTCCTCCTGGCTGTGCTCCAGCTGCATGCACTCTGCAGCACGGAAGGTTTAGGAACCTGCTGCTGGCCAGCTTGTGTCCAGGAGTGCAAGGGCTGCGCCTTCCTTTCTGAAGCAGCCAGAGCATTCTCCGCTGCAGCTGCTTGTGAAGCAGCTCTTGGCTGGACATTTGAAATTGGCTCCCCTGAGTACATGAGCCCGGTGCCCAGCTGCTTGGTTCTTCGCCTTCTGTGCTCTGGACAGAAGTGAAGCCCAGCCATGGCTTGGAGCTTTGCCGCTCTTCAGCGTGAACACTGCACGCAGCCACAGTGTGCTGTGCAGGGATTTTCCTTCAGCTCGACGGACAAGCATTTTCTTGCTGTTTCACCGAGTGCAAACTGTCCGTGTAGCTCTCGCTCAGCGAAATGCGTTTGGAGAGAACCACTTGCTGGAGTAGCTTTTCGCTGGGCAAGACTTTCAACACAGCACCACAATTCGGGCAAGGAGCAGCAGAAAGGAAGACCATCTTTTGGTCCTGGCACGTTCTTCTGGGCGAGACGCCTATCCGCCTCTTCGCTCCCTGCAAGGCTGTAAGCTTGGCGCTGGTACTTGCAAGTGAGAAGGCAGGTGCAGAGAGCACCGCCGTCTGCCGGCGCTGTGCAGGCTGGAAAGGAAAGAGGGCTACCACTAGGATGTGCTGCAAATACAGGTTTGCACGCGTCGAGGGTAAGCTCCGGCTAAGCTCGTTGACCTCAAACTGTTCTCTGTGCGAGACTTAGCTGAGAAGCTTTCCGTTAAGATTCAGGCTACCACGCAGACCGAATGTGCTGCTACCTAGCGCTGAGAGAGAAAGTGCAGAGGCCAGGCGTGTTTGGGCAGAGGCAGCAGCCTGGAGGCTTTCGCTGCCAGCACCGTGCTCTCTGGGCGAGAAGCAGACGACTGTTCGTCTCCAGCTAAACGAAAGCGCGACCTGCTACGAAGAGCATAAGAACGAAGGCAGAGCAGCAGGCTGCTGTGCGAATCGCCCAGGCTGCAAGAGGAAGCGTGCGTGGCACTCGCTTGTTTGCGGATTCACTTTAGCAGTCGGAAGCAGAAAGTTCAACCTGCGGCTACTTGTGCTGCTACCTATTTCTCTTCCAGTATTCCCTGGAACCAATTCTGCTAGCTTCATGCTTGGAGATGCAGAGATGACAGTGGTAGATGCGGTGGAGAAGGGAAAAACAGAGTGCAGAGGACAGTTTCTGGTGCTTGACGTGAGGCAAGGGGAAGGTTCAGCCCAGCAGAGGCTGTTACCCCTGGAGCCTTTTTCTTTGGCAGCAGCTGCTGCAAGTGGGCAAGGGAGCTGCGAGAGTGAAGAAGGGGACGGTCCATCTAGCTGAGGAAAGAAGAAGCTCCCCGAGGCGCAGTTTGTTGTGCTCAGTTTCAAGGCTGCCTGGAGGAGGGGGGGACTTGAAGAACGCCTTCTTTCTGGACGCCTCCTCCTGGCTGTGCTCCAGCTGCATGCACTCTGCAGCACGGAAGGTTTAGGAACCTGCTGCTGGCCAGCTTGTGTCCAGGAGTGCAAGGGCTGCGCCTTCCTTTCTGAAGCAGCCAGAGCATTCTCCGCTGCAGCTGCTTGTGAAGCAGCTCTTGGCTGGACATTTGAAATTGGCTCCCCTGAGTACATGAGCCCGGTGCCCAGCTGCTTGGTTCTTCGCCTTCTGTGCTCTGGACAGAAGTGAAGCCCAGCCATGGCTTGGAGCTTTGCCGCTCTTCAGCGTGAACACTGCACGCAGCCACAGTGTGCTGTGCAGGGATTTTCCTTCAGCTCGACGGACAAGCATTTTCTTGCTGTTTCACCGAGTGCAAACTGTCCGTGTAGCTCTCGCTCAGCGAAATGCGTTTGGAGAGAAACACTTGCTGGAGTAGCTTTTCGCTGGGCAAGACTTTCAACACAGCACCACAATTCGGGCAAGGAGCAGCAGAAAGGAAGACCATCTTTTGGTCCTGGCACGTTCTTCTGGGCGAGACGCCTATCCGCCTCTTCGCTCCCTGCAAGGCTGTAAGCTTGGCGCTGGTACTTGCAAGTGAGAAGGCAGGTGCAGAGAGCACCGCCGTCTGCCGGCGCTGTGCAGGCTGGAAAGGAAAGAGGGCTACCACTAGGATGTGCTGCAAATACAGGTTTGCACGCGTCGAGGGTAAGCTCCGGCTAAGCTCGTTGACCTCAAACTGTTCTCTGTGCGAGACTTAGCTGAGAAGCTTTCCGTTAAGATTCAGGCTACCACGCAGACCGAATGTGCTGCTACCTAGCGCTGAGAGAGAAAGTGCAGAGGCCAGGCGTGTTTGGGCAGAGGCAGCAGCCTGGAGGCTTTCGCTGCCAGCACCGTGCTCTCTGGGCGAGAAGCAGACGACTGTTCGTCTCCAGCTAAACGAAAGCGCGACCTGCTACGAAGAGCATAAGAACGAAGGCAGAGCAGCAGGCTGCTGTGCGAATCGCCCAGGCTGCAAGAGGAAGCGTGCGTGGCACTCGCTTGTTTGCGGATTCACTTTAGCAGTCGGAAGCAGAAAGTTCAACCTGCGGCTACTTGTGCTGCTACCTATTTCTCTTCCAGTATTCCCTGGAACCAATTCTGCTAGCTTCATGCTTGGAGATGCAGAGATGACAGTGGTAGATGCGGTGGAGAAGGGAAAAACAGAGTGCAGAGGACAGTTTCTGGTGCTTGACGTGAGGCAAGGGGAAGGTTCAGCCCAGCAGAGGCTGTTACCCCTGGAGCCTTTTTCTTTGGCAGCAGCTGCTGCAAGTGGGCAAGGGAGCTGCGAGAGTGAAGAAGGGGACGGTCCATCTAGCTGAGGAAAGAAGAAGCTCCCCGAGGCGCAGTTTGTTGTGCTCAGTTTCAAGGCTGCCTGGAGGAGGGGGGGGACTTGAAGAACGCCTTCTTTCTGGACGCCTCCTCCTGGCTGTGCTCCAGCTGCATGCACTCTGCAGCACGGAAGGTTTAGGAACCTGCTGCTGGCCAGCTTGTGTCCAGGAGTGCAAGGGCTGCGCCTTCCTTTCTGAAGCAGCCAGAGCATTCTCAGCTGCATGTGCTTGTGAAGCAGCTCTTGGCTGGACAGTTGAAATTGGCTCCCCTGAGTACATGAGCCCGGTGCCCAGCTGCTTGGTTCTTCGCCTTCTGTGCTCTGGACAGAAGTGAAGCCCAGCCATGGCTTGGAGCTTTGCCGCTCTTCAGCGTGAACACTGCACGCAGCCACAGTGTGCTGTGCAGGGATTTTCCTTCAGCTCGACGGACAAGCATTTTCTTGCTGTTTCACCGAGTGCAAACTGTCCGTGTAGCTCTCGCTCAGCGAAATGCGTTTGGAGAGAAACACTTGCTGGAGTAGCTTTTCGCTGGGCAAGACTTTCAACACAGCACCACAATTCGGGCAAGGAGCAGCAGAAAGGAAGACCATCTTTTGGTCCTGGCACGTTCTTCTGGGCGAGACGCCTATCCGCCTCTTCGCTCCCTGCAAGGCTGTAAGCTTGGCGCTGGTACTTGCAAGTGAGAAGGCAGGTGCAGAGAGCACCGCCGTCTGCCGGCGCTGTGCAGGCTGGAAAGGAAAGAGGGCTACCACTAGGATGTGCTGCAAATACAGGTTTGCACGCGTCGAGGGTAAGCTCCGGCTAAGCTCGTTGACCTCAAACTGTTCTCTGTGCGAGACTTAGCTGAGAAGCTTTCCGTTAAGATTCAGGCTACCACGCAGACCGAATGTGCTGCTACCTAGCGCTGAGAGAGAAGTGCAGAGGCCAGGCGTGTTTGGGCAGAGGCAGCAGCCTGAGGCTTTCGCTGCCAGCACCGTGCTCTCTGGGCGAGAAGCAGACGACTGTTCGTCTCCAGCTAAACGAAAGCGCGACCTGCTACGAAGAGCATAAGAACGAAGGCAGAGCAGCAGGCTGCTGTGCGAATCGCCCAGGCTGCAAGAGGAAGCGTGCGTGGCACTCGCTTGTTTGCGGATTCACTTTAGCAGTCGGAAGCAGAAAGTTCAACCTGCGGCTACTTGTGCTGCTACCTATTTCTCTTCCAGTATTCCCTGGAACCAATTCTGCTAGCTTCATGCTTGGCGATGCAGAGATGACAGTGGTAGATGCGGTGGAGAAGGAAAAACAGAGTGCAGAGGACAGTTTCTGGTGCTTGACGTGAGGCAAGGGGAAGGTTCAGCCCAGCAGAGGCTGTTACCCCTGGAGCCTTTTTCTTTGGCAGCAGCTGCTGCAAGTGGGCAAGGGAGCTGCGAGAGTGAAGAAGGGGACGGTCCATCTAGCTGAGGAAAGAAGAAGCTCCCCGAGGCGCAGTTTGTTGCGCTCAGTTTCAAGGCTGCCTGGAGGAGGGGGGGACTTGAAGAACGCCTTCTTTCTGGACGCCTCCTCCTGGCTGTGCTCCAGCTGCATGCACTCTGCAGCACGGAAGGTTTAGGAACCTGCTGCTGGCCAGCTTGTGTCCAGGAGTGCAAGGGCTGCGCCTTCCTTTCTGAAGCAGCCAGAGCATTCTCAGCTGCATGTGCTTGTGAAGCAGCTCTTGGCTGGACATTTGAAATTGGCTCCCCTGAGTACATGAGCCCGGTGCCCAGCTGCTTGGTTCTTCGCCTTCTGTGCTCTGGACAGAAGTGAAGCCCAGCCATGGCTTGGAGCTTTGCCGCTCTTCAGCGTGAACACTGCACGCAGCCACAGTGTGCTGTGCAGGGATTTTCCTTCAGCTCGACGGACAAGCATTTTCTTGCTGTTTCACCGAGTGCAAACTGTCCGTGTAGCTCTCGCTCAGCGAAATGCGTTTGGAGAGGAACACTTGCTGGAGTAGCTTTTCGCTGGGCAAGACTTTCAACACAGCACCACAATTCGGGCAAGGAGCAGCAGAAAGGAAGACCATCTTTTGGTCCTGGCACCTTCTTCTGGGCGAGACGCCTATCCGCCTCTTCGCTCCCTGCAAGGCTGTAAGCTTGGCGCTGGTACTTGCAAGGGAGAAGGCAGGTGCAGAGAGCACCGCCGTCTGCCGGCGCTGTGCAGGCTGGAAAGGAAAGAGGGCTACCACTAGGATGTGCTGCAAATACAGGTTTGCACGCGTCGAGGGTAAGCTCCGGCTAAGCTCGTTGACCTCAAACTGTTCTCTGTGCGAGACTTAGCTGAGAAGCTTTCCGTTAAGATTCAGGCTACCACGCAGACCGAATGTGCTGCTACCTAGCGCTGAGAGAGAAAGTGCAGAGGCCAGGCGTGTTTGGGCAGAGGCAGCAGCCTGGAGGCTTTCGCTGCCAGCACCGTGCTCTCTGGGCGAGAAGCAGACGACTGTTCGTCTCCAGCTAAACGAAAGCGCGACCTGCTACGAAGAGCATAAGAACGAAGGCAGAGCAGCAGGCTGCTGTGCGAATCGCCCAGGCTGCAAGAGGAAGCGTGCGTGGCACTCGCTTGTTTGCGGATTCACTTTAGCAGTCGGAAGCAGAAAGTTCAACCTGCGGCTACTTGTGCTGCTACCTATTTCTCTTCCAGTATTCCCTGGAACCAATTCTGCTAGCTTCATGCTTGGAGATGCAGAGATGACAGTGGTAGATGCGGTGGAGAAGGGAAAAACAGAGTGCAGAGGACAGTTTCTGGTGCTTGACGTGAGGCAAGGGGAAGGTTCAGCCCAGCAGAGGCTGTTACCCCTGGAGCCTTTTTCTTTGGCAGCAGCTGCTGCAAGTGGGCAAGGGAGCTGCGAGAGTGAAGAAGGGGACGGTCCATCTAGCTGAGGAAAGAAGAAGCTCCCCGAGGCGCAGTTTGTTGCGCTCAGTTTCAAGGCTGCCTGGAGGAGGGGGGGACTTGAAGAACGCCTTCTTTCTGGACGCCTCCTCCTGGCTGTGCTCCAGCTGCATGCACTCTGCAGCACGGAAGGTTTAGGAACCTGCTGCTGGCCAGCTTGTGTCCAGGAGTGCAAGGGCTGCGCCTTCCTTTCTGAAGCAGCCAGAGCATTCTCAGCTGCATGTGCTTGTGAAGCAGCTCTTGGCTGGACATTTGAAATTGGCTCCCCTGAGTACATGAGCCCGGTGCCCAGCTGCTTGGTTCTTCGCCTTCTGTGCTCTGGACAGAAGTGAAGCCCAGCCATGGCTTGGAGCTTTGCCGCTCTTCAGCGTGAACACTGCACGCAGCCACAGTGTGCTGTGCAGGGATTTTCCTTCAGCTCGACGGACAAGCATTTTCTTGCTGTTTCACCGAGTGCAAACTGTCCGTGTAGCTCTCGCTCAGCGAAATGCGTTTGGAGAGGAACACTTGCTGGAGTAGCTTTTCGCTGGCAAGACTTTCAACACAGCACCACAATTCGGGCAAGGAGCAGCAGAAAGGAAGACCATCTTTTGGTCCTGGCACGTTCTTCTGGGCGAGACGCCTATCCGCCTCTTCGCTCCCTGCAAGGCTGTAAGCTTGGCGCTGGTACTTGCAAGGGAGAAGGCAGGTGCAGAGAGCACCGCCGTCTGCCGGCGCTGTGCAGGCTGGAAAGGAAAGAGGGCTACCACTAGGATGTGCTGCAAATACAGGTTTGCACGCGTCGAGGGTAAGCTCCGGCTAAGCTCGTTGACCTCAAACTGTTCTCTGTGCGAGACTTAGCTGAGAAGCTTTCCGTTAAGATTCAGGCTACCACGCAGACCGAATGTGCTGCTACCTAGCGCTGAGAGAGAAAGTGCAGAGGCCAGGCGTGTTTGGGCAGAGGCAGCAGCCTGGAGGCTTTCGCTGCCAGCACCGTGCTCTCTGGGCGAGAAGCAGACGACTGTTCGTCTCCAGCTAAACGAAAGCGCGACCTGCTACGAAGAGCATAAGAACGAAGGCAGAGCAGCAGGCTGCTGTGCGAATCGCCCAGGCTGCAAGAGGAAGCGTGCGTGGCACTCGCTTGTTTGCGGATTCACTTTAGCAGTCGGAAGCAGAAAGTTCAACCTGCGGCTACTTGTGCTGCTACCTATTTCTCTTCCAGTATTCCCTGGAACCAATTCTGCTAGCTTCATGCTTGGAGATGCAGAGATGACAGTGGTAGATGCGGTGGAGAAGGGAAAAACAGAGTGCAGAGGACAGTTTCTGGTGCTTGACGTGAGGCAAGGGGAAGGTTCAGCCCAGCAGAGGCTGTTACCCCTGGAGCCTTTTTCTTTGGCAGCAGCTGCTGCAAGTGGGCAAGGGAGCTGCGAGAGTGAAGAAGGGGACGGTCCATCTAGCTGAGGAAAGAAGAAGCTCCCCGAGGCGCAGTTTGTTGCGCTCAGTTTCAAGGCTGCCTGGAGGAGGGGGGGACTTGAAGAACGCCTTCTTTCTGGACGCCTCCTCCTGGCTGTGCTCCAGCTTGCATGCACTCTGCAGCACGGAAGGTTTAGGAACCTGCTGCTGGCCAGCTTGTGTCCAGGAGTGCAAGGGCTGCGCCTTCCTTTCTGAAGCAGCCAGAGCATTCTCAGCTGCATGTGCTTGTGAAGCAGCTCTTGGCTGGACATTTGAAATTGGCTCCCCTGAGTACATGAGCCCGGTGCCCAGCTGCTTGGTTCTTCGCCTTCTGTGCT